>NC_046172.1:29794599-29970817 GCF_011064425.1 Rattus rattus
GTCCCGATTCCACCCGGCAAGTCACTTGCAACCAGATAAGTTGTCTTACTTTTCAATCCCGGTAGGCTCGAGTTCGTCGCGAGGTTCTGCCCACGGCTCTCTCAAGGATGGGCAGCGACCAGGAAGATCTCGCGTCTCTTCCGGAGCCTCCGTGCTACTGCAGATGTCTTATCACCTTTCTCTTCTTTAAAAGCATTTAGTTATCAAAATGGGCGTTAACCAGCTAATCACTTTTTAAAAAATCATGTAAAGATTATAAAATGGGGAGATTTTATAAAAATGTGGCCAGGTAACTCTTTAAAAATCTCTGATTAAAATTGAGACATGTCACTGTGTCACATATACCTCTATGTTGCATTTGCTAGAACCACAGTGTCATAAGTATAAAACAATTATATCATTTTTTCAGAGAAAGTAAGTATACCATAGGAGACATAATACCTTGGCATGGTAATAAAACTTATTCTTCTTTACCCACCCCTTCCCCATGATTGCCCTAATATGTGGCTAGAACTCAGTTTCCTGCACCTGAAGTGATTATTTTAATTGGTTTGAGAAAGGCTTTGTTCCTTATTACAAAGTTTCAAGGTTTTGCTTGAGAAAGTCTTTGCTCTTTATTAAGTTTTTTTGTTCAAAAACCGTATTTTCCTGCAGGTTAAAAGAGAGAGAGAGAGAAAGAGATAATCAATCAAGAAGAAAAAGTCTGTCCAGCCATGCAGCACTTCATGCTCTGTGAGCAACAGATGTTGACACTTCAGAAATATTTGGGGTGATTGGAATTTTTAACCCCCAAAGGGCTCAATCTGTTGGAGCCCTGAGCAAAGAGCTTGTGTAAGAACCATCAATCTGTCCCTTTGCCACTCAAACCTGGGGCCATTCCATTTCGTTTTGCTTGCCAGGGCATGATGAGATAAGCCATGGAAATGTATCATTTCCAATCAGATTCTACTCTCATTTTTTAAGTTCCTAAAATTGCCACTAAAGTGGAATGTGAAGGCTGGGCCTTTCCAGAGCAATAGTGATCTTTTTAAGATGGATGACTTTGCCCACAGTGAGCATGGAAGTCAACCATAGAGCTTGCACCATGAGTCAGGAACCCTCTGGAGTATACAGAACAAAATCTCCATCTAATGAGCTTTTAAACCTTTACTGGTAAAGTACATTATGAGTTCGTACAATGATGAATATATATATATATATATAGTTACTGTTTTTATATATGCATGCATATGTATAGAATTTTTATGAGTGCCTGCTTGCATGTGTGTCTGTGCATCGTGTGCATGTCTAGTGTCCGTGGAAGCCTGAAGAAGGCAGTTGAGCCTCTAGAATTAGAGTTAGAAAGGGTAGTGAGCTACCATTTATGTGCTAAGAGTTGAACCTGGGTTCTCTAGAAGAGCAGACAATACTCTTAAACACTGAACGTCTCTCCCTCCCACTTATATTAGTTATATATATATATATATATATATATATATATATATAGTGTTATGAATATGTTGAGGTTTAAAATGTACTAAAATGAGTTTTTGAAAGCTGAATTGAACTTAGTGTGGTGGCATAGACCCATTCTACCAATACTGGAGAGGCTGAGGTAGAGATTTTAAGTTTGAATCCAGCTTGGACTTCATGGCAAGTCCCAGCCTCCAAATAAACTAAAGAAACAGGAACAAGAAAACAAATCAAGCAAGGTAAAACTGCAAGTGAGATAGACATTTTAATCATATCATTGCTGCATTCAGTCATTTACTGTCTTAAATGACATCGAAGTGACTAGAGATGATTTTTTTTTAATCTAATGCTTCACATCGCTTTACTGTAAAAAAATTAGAAGGTCTTGTGAGTGCAGCTTAATATTTTACTTGATTTGAATTAAATCATTGGAGAAAGAAAAGGAGCCACAGAAAACTGTGAAGGGACAAGTGGACAAAGACTGGTGCTGGTCTGCTTGCTTGGTGGCTTCGTTTCCTTCTCATCTATGCAAAGGATTGGTTGGAATTCAACTGGAAACTTCTCTGCTGCCCATCATCTATTCTCATAAACCAAATGGAAAATGTCGCCTTTTCCTGTATTTACCAAATGAATTCAGAGCCCACTGGAACGCTTCAATTGGAAGATTTTTAAGCAGGTTAGAGAAATCCATTTCCACATTTTCAAAGACTGCAGCTTCTATCTGTATATATTTGCATAATTTTCAATAAAACAATTAGACAACTGTTACTTCCAAACATCTGTTTCCCTCCATGCTTAGCACAATCCAAATTTATGTAGAAAAAAATCAAATTATTTTCTCACTCATCATTAAAATATCTCTTTTTTTTTTTCTGAGAAGAACACTTTGTAAAGTTTATTGTCGGCTGGTAGCCAACAACTTCTATTGGAAGACAATAAATTTCCCTAGCCATTCTACTTGTTTGTTCCAAAAGCAACTACATTTTTGGCATGTGAGCTCCCTTAGGTTTCTCTGCTACAATAAGTTGCACCGAATTTTTTCACCAGGAACCATCTCTAAATTTACCCTGGAAGCTTCATTTTGTTATGGTCAATGCTACATCACCATGGCTGCATTAGTTTTTGTAGGGAGTGGCATGCAGGAGCCATAGATTAACCTCAGGTGTGGCTTCTCAGATGCCATCCGCCTTCCTAAATGTGATAGTTTCATTCACTGACCTGACCTTCAGTATATAGGGTAAACTGAATTGCCCGTAAACCCCAGAGGTCCTCCTGTATCTGCTTCCCAAGCACCAGGACTACAAATGTAAGCCATCATCTACAACTGGTGTTTTGTGTTTGTTTGTTTGTTTGTCTGTTTGTCATTATGCAGCTTGATGTTACAGTGATCCACTTCTGTCTATGTTTCCCTAGTGTGGATCATTTATTATGAAAGGCATGTGCTATTATGCCTGGCGTGTGTGTGTGTGTGTGTGTGTGTGTGTGTGTGTGTGTGTGTGTGTGTGTGTGTGTATGTGTGTATGTGTGTGTGTGTGTGTCTCTGTGTGTGTGTGTCTGTGTGTGTGAATGTAGTTTCCACAGAAATCAGAAGGGGGCGTTGGATCCTTTGCATCTGGAGGAACAGGGAGTTGTGAGCCATCCAATGTAGGTCCTGAGAACCAACTCAGGGCCTGTATAAGAACAGTGAACACTTTTAACTGTTGAGCAGTCTTTCTGGCCCCATTGATCGACATTTTGATATGCAATCTTGGGATAGAAGGCTGTTGTGCTTGCATAACAAGCACTTTATCTATGTAGCCAACTTCTCAGGCTGTATTCTTTTCTTTGTTTTGAGAATAAGAACTGTCATTCTAAGAACTGTCATTTTGTAACAGACTACACAGAACATTTTTCTTACTCGGTGTTCTTTTATAATACCATAAAAAATTAGAATTTGTTTTGTTGCATTCTTTAAAAAGGGGGCTGTTCACATCTCCATGAAGGGCAGCACAACATTTGTAAACTATTTTAAAATGAACTAAACTTTGCATATTTAGTCTACCCTATTGCAAAGAAGCCCCGCTTATTCTAAAGCTTTCTGAAACTCTCCAACAAAAGTCTTTTATTTGTGCTTGTAAGGTTAATCATCCTGGAATCTCCTGGCTTTCAAGGACTATGTAAGTTTCTAAGCTTTGATTTGTTAAATGCTCCTGACACATTGTGGAAATTTCACTGACAGTGGCCTGCAGAATTGATTAGCGAAGGTCAATGTCTTGGGAACCTATGAGACACACGTTCATGAAGGCAAAAAGCACGAGGCACACTGTTATGTGCAGTGAAACCCCATTGTGTGCAGTTATTTCTATTAAAAATAACTCATCTTCAGTGGAGGAATCTGGATTGGCTCCTTTGATCCCAAGGACTGAGACTTGCACAGATTTATTTGCTTAAAATATGAGAATTGAATATAAAAACATACATGGTAAGAGAGATAGAATTCAGGAACATGAAAACAGAAATGTCCAAGTCACTGTGCCCCTTGACCTCTGGATCACCAGTAGCAAGATTTAGCTCTGGATACAGGTATGTTTAGGATTCTTGCTAGCAGGAATTCCTAAACCCCTATCATAATGTTTCGTCTAAGTATACTTACCTAGACATTTTGCTTCTAATCTATGATTTCTCCTTTCCCTCGTGTACTGTTTCTCATTTCTTTTTTTTCCTTCCTTCTTTAATTGGATATTTTTAAATTTACACCTTAAATGTTATTCCCTTTCCCAGTTTCCCCTTCAGAAAGCCCCTACTATAGCAGTAGTCCGAACTAACCCAGATCCCTGAGATCTCTCTCAAACACTGAGCCACCAACTAGGCAGCATACACGACCTGGTCTGAGGCCCCAACACATATACAGCAGAGGACTGCATGGTCTGGTCTCAGTGGGAGAAGATATGCCTAACTCTCTCAGAGAAGTGAGGCCCCAGGGAGTGAAGAGGCCTGAGATGGGGGTGAGGAGGGGAGTTCCTCTTGGAGTCAGGATGGAGGAGGAATGGGATGAGGGACTGTGGAAAGATGGACCAGGAGGGAGGCAACGACTGGAATGTAAAAAAATGAAAGTAAAAAAAGATTTAAAAAAAATTCATAGCCCCTATTACCAGGAGTCTTCAGGTGCCCCCATAGCACCCTGGGGCCTCCCCATTATCACAGGTCTCTGGCACACCCTAGAGATGCCCCCACTGATTTCCATTCTCTCTCCATTGCTCTGCTCACACCTGATCCACCCCACCCTGCTCCGCTCCAGATCCCCTCTCTTGTCCTGTTTCGTCCCTCCATCCAACATAGATATCCAGTTTATTTCCTCCTCTGAGAAAGATTCAGCCATCCTTCCCTGTTATTTAGCTGCTTTGGGTCTACGGATTAAAGTGTATGGATTCTGTACTTTCAGGCTAATATCGACTTATGAGTACATACCTGGAGTGTCACTTTGGGACTGGGTTACCTCTCTCAGGATGATATTTTCTAATTCCATCCATTTTTCTTCAAAATTTATGATGTCCTTGTTTTAAATAGTTAAATAGTATTCCATTGCACAAATGAACCACATTTTCTTTATCCATTCTTTAGCTGAGAGACATCTAGGTTGTTTTCCAGTTTCTGGATATTACAGATAAAGCTATTATGAATATACTTGAGCAAGTGTTCTTCAAGAATTGCAGAACATTCCAAAAGAGATATAGCTGGATCTTGAGGTAGAACTCATCCAATTTTTCTGAGAAGCCGCCAAATTGATTTCCAGAGTGTTTTTACAAGTTTGCACTCCCTCTAGGAATGTAGGAGTGTTCCCCTTGCTCCATATCTTTGCAGGCATTTGCTGTCCCTTGAAATCTGATCTTAACCATCCTAACGAGTATAAGGTAGAATCTCAGAGTCATTTTGATTTGCATTTCCCCAATAACTAAGGACATTGAAAAATGTCTTTAAATGTTTTACCCATTGAGATTCCTCTTTTGAGAATTCTCTGTTTAGCTCTGTACCCTATGTTTATATTTTTAAACTAATTTATTTTTATTGGATAATTTATTTCCATTTCAAATGTTATCCCCTTTCAGTTTCCCCTCAGAAAAGTCCCTATTCCATCCCATCCCCCTGCTTCTATGAGGGTGCTCCCCCCCCACCTCCTCCCTCCAGTGTTCCAATCCTGGTATTTCTGTGGAGCATCGAACCTTCACAGAACTAAGGGCCTCTCATTCCATTGTTGCCTGACAAGGCCATCTTCTGCTATATATGCTGCTGGAGCCATGGGTCTTTCCATGTGTACTCTTTGGTTGGTGGTTTAGTCCCTGGGAGCTCTGGTGGGTCTGGGTGGTTGATATTGTTGTTCATCCTATAGGGTTGCCAATCCCTTCAGCTCCTTCAGTCCTTTCTCCAATTCCTCCGTTGGAGACTCTGTTCTCAGTTCAATGGTTGGCTGTGAGCATCCACTTCTGTATTTGTATTTGGCAGAGTCTCTCAGGAGACAGCTACATCAGACTCCTGTCACCATGTATTACTTTGCATCTGCAATAGTGTCTGGGTTTAGTGACTATATATGGGATGGATGGCTTTTCCTTCAGTGTCTGCTCTACATTGTCTCTGTATTTCCTCCTGTGAGTATTTTGTTCCCCCTTCTAAGAAGAACTGAAGCATGCATACTTTGTCTTCCTTCTTCTTGAGCTTCATGTTTTCTGTAAATTGTATCTTTTGTATTCCAAGCTTTTGAACTAATATCCACTTACCAGTGAGTGCATACCATGTGTGTTCTTTGTTATTGGGTTACCTCACTCAGGAAGATATTTTCTAATTCCATCCATTTGACTATGAATTCTGTGAAGTCACTGTTTTTACTAGTTGATGTAAAATCACTGTGTAAATGTACCATATTTTCTGTATCCATTCCTCTGATGAAGGACATCTGGATTCTTTCCAGCTTCTGGCCATTATAAATAAAGTTGCTATGAACATAATGAAGCATGTGTCCTTGTTATATATTGGAGCATTTTGGGGAATATATGTCCAGGAGTGGTATAGCTGGATCCTTAGGTAGTCCAATGTCCAATTTTCTGAGGAACCTCCAGACTGATTTCCAGAATGGTTGTACCAGTCTGCAATCCTACCAACAAGGGAGAAGTGTTCCTCTTTCTCCACATCCTCCCCAGCATCCGTTGTGCCCTGAGGTTTTTATCTTAGGCATTCTGACTGGTGTGAGGTAGAATCTCAGGGTTGTTGATAGCCTAACAAGACTGAAACACAAGAAGATGACCCTAAACCCAATCATATAAGGATGATATAATCCTTTAAAGAGGAAAATGAATAAATCCCTTAAAGAATACAGGAAAATACACTCAAATAGGTAGAGGCCTTTAAAGTGCTGTAGCAGGATTGACAATAGGCCTCCAGGGAGGCAGAGTTGTGGCTAGGAGTGAAGTACAGATCCTGGATTTCAGGTAAAGTTGTGGACCAGAAGATAGAGTTCAGAGGGGATGGGAACAACTTCAGGATTGCTGAGCTTGCTAGGGGCCCAGCAGGTGGGGGTTTAGGGTGTGGGTATCTCACTTCTTTTTCCCAAGTGGCAGTAGGTGTACAGGAAGGCAGGCTAAGCTGTAGCCCAGGAATGGAGTGCAGATATGGGATTCTGCATTGAATTCATGTATAATCATGTTGAAGATTCAAAATGTCTGAGGATCTTCAGCAGGGCAGAAATCCTAGCAGACACTGATGTCTTCCTTTTTCCTTGCCCACTTCTGTGATAACTCATGTAGTGTCTTAAGTTTCACGGAGTCTCCCATTTCTTTACACTTAGCCTGAGGGGCTCGCTGCCTTCTTAGGCAAAGCCCCAAATTACTACTTCTAATGTTTCTGCTCTTCACTGCAGTCTTCCACTTTATCTTCTTCTACTAAGTTGTTCATACTTTCAGGGGGAAAATGCATAGGAAGAGTGGTGTGGGACCAGCTTTTACTTTCATCTCTAGTAAAGGCATTTACCTCAAATCAGACACTGAAATGTACATATCTTCTCTTTCAGAGCTGGGAGAGAAAAATCTCAATGAGGAAAAAGAACAAAAGATGCTTTCAATATATTATTTTGTCACATTACACTAATGTTGGCATAATGAAGACCTTGTCATAGTCTTTTCTACTTCATTTTTGTGTTGTAATCTGTCAGCTTTAGCAACCCACACTTAGCTTGCTTTGTCCCTTTCAATTTGCCTTTTTCTTTTTTCCAGTGCTGGAGAATTTTCAGGTTTGCTTAGCTTGGTGATTTTAGTGAAAGCTTCCATACTAAGCCCCTCCCAGACTACCTAAAGCCTGTCAGGGATGTTGGGAGTTCTGGATGAATATACTGCAGAGACAATCAGGGAATAGATTCCCCTAATCAGGATAGCTGGTTTCCTGCTCTGGTTGCTGACTACAATATATTTGTTTGTGAAATATGAGAAGAATGGGTCTAGAGAGAGAGAGAGGCTCCCTTTAAATGTTATTGAAAGCACAGGCTGCAAAATTCTATGAGTTTTTATGCATACCTCCAATGTAGTATAACAACCCTCATAACACACTCATTTAGAATCCCTCATTCAGGTCACCTAAAGTCTAGGCAGCTCTGCTACCTGTGGCTTTTCATGGAGGCTTAGACTCTGCTTTGTCTTTCATGTGTACACTCTAGAGACCGGGATGAAGGTACAGAACCTCACTTTTGGCTTCTAATGTTTGGAAAAGAACAGCAAGGGCATCTACCCAAACACTGGAAAAATCAATACTTGTCAAATCTGGGTTCATCCATGTAACATTCTTTGGGCAAAAGGTATATTAAAATCGAGGGAGAGAGCAAATGGTCAGAAGAAGCAAGCTGGAGTAGCCATTCTAATATCAGATAAAATCAATTTTCAACTAAAAGTCATCAAAAAAGATAAGGAAGGACACTTCATATTCATCAAAGGAAAAATCCACCAAGATGAACTCTCAATCCTAAATATCTATGCCCCAAATACAAGGGCACCTACATACGTGTAAAAAAAAACCTTACTAAAGCTCAAAACACACATTGCACCTCACACAATAATAGTAGGAGATTTCAACACCCCACTCTCATCAATGGACAGATCATGGAAACAGAAATTAAACAGAGACGAGACAGACTAAGAGAACTCATGAGCCAAATGGACTTAACGGATATTTATAGAACGTTTCACCCTAAAGCAAAAGGATATACCTTCTTCTCAGCTCCTCATGGTACTTTCTCCAAAATTGACCATATAATTGGTCAAAAACGGGCCTCAACAGGTACAGAAAGATAGAAATAATCCCATGCGCTATCGGACCACCACGGCCCAAAACTGGTCTTCAATAACAATAAGGGAAGAATGCCCACATATACGTGGAAATTGAACAATGCTCTACTAAATGATAACCTGGTCAAGGAAGAAATAAAGAAAGAAATTAAAGACTTTTTAGAATTTAATGAAAATGAAGATACAACATACCCAAACTTATGGGACACAATGAAAGCTGTGCTAAGAGGAAAACTCATAGCGCTGAGTGCCTGCAGAAGGAAACAGGAAAGAGCATATGTCAGCAGCTTGACAGCACACCTAAAAGCTCTAGAACAAAAAGAAGCAAATACACCCAGGAGGAGTAGAAGGCAGGAAATAATCAAACTCAGAGCCAAATCAACCAAGTAGAAACAAAAGGACCATAGAAAGAATCAACAGAACCAAAAAGTTGGTTCTTTGAGAAAATCAACAAGATAGATAAACCCTTGGCCAGACTAACGAGAGGACACAGAGAGTGTGTCCAAATTAACAAAATCAGAAATGAAAAGGGAGACATAACTACAGATTCAGAGGAAATTCAAAAAATCATCAGATCTTACTATAAAAGCCTATATTCAACAAAACTTGACAATCTGCAGGAAATGGACAATTTCCTAGACAGATACCAGGTACCGAAGTTAAATCAGGAACAGATAAACCAGTTAAACAACCCCATAACTCCTAAGGAAATAGAAGAAGTCATTAAAGGTCTCCCAACCAAAAAGAGCCCAGGTCCAGACGGGTTTAGTGCAGAATTCTATCAGACCTTCATAGAAGACCTCGTACCAATATTATCCAAACTATTCCACAAAATTGAAACAGATGGAGCACTACCAATTCCTTCTATGAAGCCACAATTACTCTTATACCTAAACCACAAAAGACCCAACAAAGAAAGAGAACTTCAGACCAATTTCCCTTATGAATATCGATGCAAAATACTCAATAAAATTCTGGCAAACCGAATCCAAGAGCACATCAAAACAATCATCCACCATGATCAAGTAGGCTTCATCCCAGGCATGCAGGGATGGTTCAATATATGGAAAACCATCAACGGATCCATTATATAAACAAACTGAAAGAACAAAACCACATGATCATTTCATTAGATGCTGAGAAAGCATTTGACAAAATTCAACACCCTTCATGATAAAAAGTCCTGGAAAGAATAGGAATTCAAGGCCCATACCTAAACATAGTAAAAGCTTACATACAGCAAACCAGTTGCTAACATTAAACTAAATGGAGAGAAACTTGAAGCAATCCCACTAAAATCAGGGACTGAACAAGGCTGCCCACTCTCTCCCTACTTATTCAATATAGTTCTTGAAGTTCTAGCCAGAGCAATAAGACAACAAAAGGAGGTCAAGGGGATACAGATCGGAAAAGAAGAAGTCAAAATATCACTATTTGCAGATGATATGATAGTATATTTAAGTGATCCCAAAAATTCCACCAGAGAACTACTAAAGCTGATAAACAACTTCAGCAAAGTGGCTGGGTATAAAATTAACTCAAATAAATCAGTAGCCTTCCTCTACACAAAAGAGAAAGAGGCCGAGAAAGAAATTAGGGAAATGACACCCTTCATAATAGATCCAAATAATATAAAGTACCTCGGTGTGACTTTAACCAAGCAAGGGAAAGATCTGTACAATAAGAACTTCAAGACTCTGAAGAAAGAAATTGAAGAAGATCTCAGAAGATGGAAAGATCTCCCATGCTCATGGATTGGCAGGATTAATATAGTAAAAATGGCCATTCTACCAAAAGCGATCTACAGATTCAATGCAATCCCCATCAAAATACCAATCCAATTCTTCAAAGAGTTAGACAGAACAATTTGCAAATTCATCTGGAATAACAAAAAACCCAGGATAGCTAAAACTATCCTCAACAATAAAAGGACTTCAGGGGGAATCACTATCCCATATCTCAAGCAGTATTACAGAGCAATAGTGATAAAAACTGCATGGTATTGGTACAGAGACAGACAGATAGACCAATGGAACAGAATTGAAGACCCAGAAATGAACCCACACACCTATGGGCACTTGATTTTTGACAAAGGAGCCAAAACCATCCAATGGAAAAAAATAGCATTTTTTTCAGCAAATGGTGCTGGTTCAACTGGAGGTCAACATGTAGAAGAATGCAGATGGTCCATGCTTATCACCCTGTACAAAGCTTAAGTCCAAGTGGATCAAGGACCTCCACATCAAACCAGATACACTCAAACTAATAGAAGAAAACTAGGGAAGCATTTGGAACACATGGGCACTGGAAAAAATTTCCTGAACAAAACACCCATGGCTTATGCTCTAAGATCAAGAATCGACAAATGGGATCTCATAAAACTGCAAAGCTTCTGTAAGGCAAAGGACACTGTGGTTAGGACAAAACGGCAACCAACAGATTGGGAAAAGATCTTTACCAATCCTACAACAGATAGAGGGCTTATATCCAAAATATACAAAGAACTGAAGAAGTTAGACAGCAGGGAGGCAAATAACCCTATTAAAAAATGGGGTTCAGAGCTAAACAGAGAATTCACAGCTGAAGAATGCCGAATGGCTGAGAAACACCTAAAGAAATGTTCAACATCGTTAGTCATAAGGGAAATGCAAATCAAAACAACCCTGAGATTTCACCTCACACCAGTGAGAATGGCTAAGATCAAAAACTCAGGTGACAGCAAATGCTGGCGAGGATGTGGAGAAAGGGGAACACTCCTCCATTGTTGGTGGGGTTGCAGACTGCTGCAACCATTCTGGAAATCAGTCTGGAGGTTCCTCAGAAAATTGGACATTGAACTGCCTGAGGATCCAGCTATACCTCTCCTGGGCATATACCCAAAAGATGCCCCAACATATAAAAAGACACGTGCTCCACTATGTTCATCGCAGCCTTATTTATAATAGCCAGAAGCTGGAAAGAACCCAGATGCCCTTCAACAGAGGAATGGATACAGAAAATGTGGTACATCTACACAATGGAATATTACTCAGCTATCAAAACAAATGACTTTGTGAAATTAGTGAGGCAAATGGTTGGAACTGAAACTATCATCCTGAGTGAGCTAACCCAATCACAGAAAGACATACATGGTATGTACTCATTGATAAGTGGCTATTAGCCCAAATGCTTGAATTACCCTAGATGCCTAGAACAAATGAAACTCAAGACGGATGATCAAAATGTGAATGCAGATCGCTCATGAGAGACACAGCCAGAATACAGCAAATACAGAGGCGTATGCCAGCAGGAAACCACTGAACTGAGAACAGGACCACTGTTGAACAATCAGAGAAAGAACTGGAAGAGCTTGAAGGAGCTCGAGACCCCATATGTACAGCAATGCCAACCAACCAGAGTTTCCAGGGACTAAGCCACTACCCAAAGACTATACATGGACTGACCCTGGACTCTGACCTCGTAGGTTGCAATGAATATCCTAGTAAGAGCACCAGTGGAAGGGGAAGCCCTGGGTCCTGCTAAGACTGAACCCCTAGAGAACTAGACTGTTGGGGAGAGGGCAGCAATGGGGGAGGGTGGAGGGGAACACCCATAAGGAAGGGGGAGGGGGAGGGGATGTTTGCGAAACCGGAAAGGGAATAACATTGAAATGTATATAAGAAATACTCAAGTTAATAATAAAAAAAAAAAAAAGGAGGGAGAAAAATGTACTGAGTGCAATGGAAAGCAGTGGAAAGGAAGATGGAATTTCTCTCCTACACAGGCCAGTGCTCCTAGGAGAGAGATGGAACAGGATATAAATGCAGGTGACTGGTGTTCTCCTGAAATGACAACTGGACTTTCTTGGTACTAAAGTCACCTTATCATGCTAAACTCAGGCACAGATGCCTATTTATATCCATTTTGGTTCAAGTTGTAACCTCGCAGGTGACCAACCTGTCATCACATGCCTGTTCAGATACCTTAATATTCACACCAAAGGTGATGTTTCCAAATTTGGTTCTTCCTTCTAGAATCTTCCATCTCAGCACATTTTCTATAGAAGTATCTTGCTGACTCTAATGGGTGTATCAAGTCCAAGAATAGACTATAGGTTTTCTTCTAGTATGCTTTCTTCCAGTAAATGCCATTTTTTTTTATGATTCTTTGATTGTTAGAGAGGAGCAAAAGCTCCAAAAATTCAAGGAAACTCCTTTTCTTTTGTCATGGGAAATCAAGCAGCAGGAGTCACACAGTCCCTTTAGAAATGAAATTCCCCAAGAAATAGCAAGACTGTTCAGTTAATCCGGATGGATACATTTTCCACCTCAGTTATTAGCCCCTATTTTCAAGTCATAGATTCCTGACTTATCTATTTGTGTTTGCTGGGGGACCCTGGGGAAGGAGGGATGAAGGTTTATGTACTGCATCACTGTATTCTTATAGTTTCAGCATTAGAGTTTACTGAAGCATGTTCAAAGGGTGAAAAGATGTGGCTTTTGAGATCCTTATAAAAACTCACAACCATCCTCACCAAAAGGAAAAAAATCTTGAAAGTTCAGGTTCCCCCTACTCTTGCCTTACCACAAAGATCAGCTTGGCATTTCATGGTATGGGAATATCTTAAGGCAAATCTGTCTACTGAAGAAAAATAACTGCTAACTTTGAAATCATTAGATGAAATAGTAACCAGATGAACAAGAAAATGGCAACGCTATCAGAGGCTTTCCCTCAATATATAAGCAAACAAAGTGAATAAAAATATTTAATAAACATTAAATGCTAAAACCTGCAGCAGCCGGAAACTATGCATTTGATTAGGTTTGTAACCAATTTGGTTAGGGAACTACAGTGCAGGTATATGGCCCCACATGAGATACTGCTGCCACAGGAAAGCAGTATATAAGAAAGGGAGGCTCCTGCCTGCCTCAGCTCTGACTCAGAGCAAAAAGGAACACTTCTAATATCTCTAATCCCTCCAGCACATTCCTTATTCCTGTACTCCACGGTATCTTTTCATTCTTTATGTTTCCCTCTATCTTTTTGTATTCTTCTGTGTCCCCGGTGTAGTAGTGCCTTGGGTATCTCAAGTCCTTTTTGTATTTATTCTGCCATTGCATTTGATCTAAACATTTTAATTGAAAGCCTTGAATTAATGATGCGTGTTACCCAGAGAGTTGGGCTACAATTGTTTGAGATGGTAGGTTGGTTTCTTAGCTAGGATCTCTATTGTTGTGATAAAATACCATGATCAAAATCAACTTGAGGAGGAAAAGTTCTATTTCCTCTTACACTTCTGGTTCTCACTCCATCACTGAGGGTGGTTAGGGCAGGAACACAAGTAGGGCAGAAATCTAGAGTCAGGAACTGATGGAGAGGCATCGAAGGAGTGCTGCTTCAGGGCTTACTCTTTTTTGGCTTGCTTAGAATGCTTTCTATAACACATAGCACCATCAGCCAAGGAGTGGCTGTATCCACAATAGAATGGACCCTGCCTCACCAATCATCAAACCAGAGGATACATCCCAGGCTGGTCCACAGACACATTTTCTCAATTGTCATTTTCTCTTCCAAAATGACTCTAACTTATAGCAAGTTGATGTAAAAATAACCAGCATAGTTGGTTTTCAAATTTTATAACGGAATACTTTAGCTATGTCTGAAAATTATTCCTTTCTACTCATGGAAGTTTAGAGATAAAACTAAAAGCTATCATTTTCTGAACATGTAATATGTACCAAACACTTTACCAAACACTTTGTAAGTGCTTTACATGCCTTGTCTGCTTTGCACATCTCCTTTATGAGATTGTTATAATTACTGTCATCATTTTCCAGATGTTGTATGAAGTAAGGAAGCAGGTCATATGGCTAGTATTCAGTGGCATTGGAACCCAAAGCCTTACTACAAACAGCCTGACTTCAAAGTCTGACTACAAATAACCATGCTGGTTTTTCATGTCCATCCTAGACCTAAGTACCTGTGTCCTGAGCAAATAGTGAGAAGACATGCAATAGTTGCATCAGGACGTGGACTCAGGGTCCATTCTTTACGGAGAGAAGGTATGTGCAGGAGAAAAGTTCCCTTGATTCATCCGAATGGCTTCCAACAGTATTAAAAAGCTCCCAAATTTCTACCACATCTGTTATCTTACCCCAGTGGGAGCCATTATGATCTGCCGGAAGGGACGCCATAGCCGTGGGTACTCTTTTCTTATGTACTGTCCTTTCTGCTGTCAGCACAGCAGCTGAATGCTACTATTCAGACTTGAGATGGTAGAATGTTAACATTACAACATTAGATAACATAGAATGCTGACATTCAGACTTTGCGTTGGCTTCCTGGTTTACTCAGAGCAAAACACCAAATACACCCGTGAGCCGGTGCCCTGTTTGTAGGATCTCTACCACCATTCCTTCATTACCTAACTCTAACTGACACCTAGATGTCACTAGGTATGTTTTCTTCCCATTGCACTTCATGATCCTTATGTCTTGAGAGCACCTCCTCCAAATGTTACCCTGGTCGCTGGTAGAACATTTTGCAGCACCCTCATTCGGTCAGTAGTTGTCTGCCCAGCCTCCCTGCGTAAATTCTCTCCTTACTCACCATAACCTTGTAGGAACATTTTAAGTTTCTCTGCTTTCTTTCCTTTTATATTTCCAGAATGGAGAAGCCAGTGGGTGTTTAATACATTGACTAATGAAGACATTATTATATTATGAAGTTGTCTTGAAGGATTAAGCAAACTAACATATGGAAAGCATTTAGAATAAACAATACTTAGAGTGAGATTGATGTTTAATAACTCATTATTATTATATTGTTATTAAATTATAATATGAGAGTTGTTGAATGAATGATATATTGAAACTTTAAATACTGTTACTCTGTTGTCTCCTAGAAAGAATCTAATGAAGTCACAGATGTTTAAAATATTCTAATTTAATTGCCAATGAGCTATTATAAGAGATGCCAACAAATCATTTTATCCTCTTTCCTGTTATCTAGAGTGTACATTTTCTTAGCCTCTTTCTTGCATTCATTTCTTTTCCTGTCATGGCTTTTGAAAAGAGCTTGTGAAGAGGGTCAAACAGCTTTCATCACAGTAAGGTCTTCAAGAGTTAAATCACATAGCAGATGAGCCTTAGAAAAAAAAAGCATACAACACATTTATCTATTCTGTTTCTCCTAGCGTTCCATGTCTCAAACAGTTACATTCTGTTTGAAGATTTTTAAACTTGTGTAATCCTAGCCTATATGTTATATTCTTAGAAATTCCCAGAGGATCTTTGCTGATCTTCCCTAACTCTTATTAATTACACTGAAGAACATGATGCCTCCTCTGTCCCTGTCTTTCTTTCTTACATTTGGACAGTACATTGTCCAGACAGTGTATAGAATAGTAACTTGCAAAGTATTTTAAAATTAAATTTTTGCTTATTGAAGAAAAATATTTTAAGTTAAAATGAGTGCTGGGGAGAAATCTCAGTGGATAAATGTGCCTGCTGCTAAGTTTGATGACACGAGTTCAATCCTTAGGACCCACATGGTAGGAAAAGAAAACTAATTCTTGCAAGTTGCTTTCTGACTTCCTCATGTACATTGTGGTGTGTGCTCTTGTTCGCTCACTCACATACATACATACATACACACACACGCAGTGTGCACACGCAGTACACACAGGCATTCCCGAACACATAAGAGAGGGAGGGAGGGAGGAGGGAAGAAAGAGAGAGAGAGAGAGAGAGAGAGAGAGAGAGAGAGAGAGAGAGAGAGCATAATTAAATAAATGTAGAATAAAGTTAAGTTATTCTTCCTCAAAAGAAAACTGTCTTGGACAATTGTCATGAATGAAAACTTTCCTAGGAATTGTGGGAGTTGGTCATTGGCAAGATTTTCTAGCCTATTAGCTATGGGGACTTGAGGGACAATACTGCATTATTTTTTTCTGTGTTAAATAATTTTATCTATTTAACTATTTATTTATTCATTCATTCATTCATTTCATCCTGACTGTGGTTTCCCCTCCCCTATGTCCTCCCTGTTCCTCCTTCCTTTTCTCCCCTCTTATCCTACCTCCACCGCCACCATCCACTCCTCCTCTATTTTGCTTCTAAAATGGTCACGCCTCCCAAAGTACAAACCAAACTTGGCATACCAAATTACAATAAAAATAGGCACCTCCTCTTTTATTAATGCTAGACAAGGCAACCTAAGAGGAAGCGAAGGTCTCAAAGGAATGTAACAAAGCTAAATATAGCTCCTGCTCCCACTGTTGGGAGTCCCATGAGAACACCAATCTACAGAACTGTTATGCATGTGCAGAGGGCCTAGGTCAGTCCTACACAGACACCTCATGATTTTAATATTAATTCCATTGTTGACAAATGTCATGATAGTGACTGCTCTGTTCCCTTAATCTGTGGGGTGACTCTTAAGTCAAAAGCACTTTGAAGTTTTAGGTATTATCTTTTGTTGATGGTATCATCATTATATCCCAAATCTACTCCTTTTTTTTTTTTTATTAACTTGAGTATTTCTTATTTACATTTCAGTGTTATTCCCCTTTCCCAGTTTCGGCCAACATCCCCCTAACCCTCCCATTCCCCTTCTTTATGGGTGTTCCCTTCCCCATCCTCCCCCCATTGCTGCCCTCCTCCCAACAATCACGTTCACTGGGGGTTCAGTCTTAGCAGGACCCAGGGCTTCCCCTTCCACTGGTGATCTTACTGGATATTCAATGCTACCTATGAGGTTAGAGCCCAGGGTTAGTCCATGTATAGTCTTTGGGTAGTGGCTTAGCCCCTGGAAGCTCTGGTTGCTTAGCATTGTTGTTCATATGGGGTCTCGAGCCCCTTCAAACTCTTCCAGTTCTTTCTCTGATTCCTTCAATGGGGGTCCTGTTCTCAGTTCAGTGGTTTGCTGCTGGCATTCGCCTCTGTATTTGCTGTATTCTGGCTGTGTCTCTCAGGAGCGAGCTACATCCGGCTCCTGTCGGCCTGCACTTCTTTGCTTCATCCATCTTGTCTAATTGGGTGGCTGTATGTGTATGGGCCACATGTGGGGCAGGCTCTGAATGGGTGTTCCTTCAGTCTCTGTTTTAATCTTTGCCTCTCTATTCCCCTATCCCTCTCCTTTCATCCCACTCCCTCTCTTGTCAGAACCATTTTTCTTAACAGATCCCCCTTCTATTTTCATGTCTTCTTTCACTGAGTTTATTTAGACTTTCTTGCACAAGTGTGGGCAGAAAGTTATTTATTAGAACAAGGGCAAATAATCAAGGGCTACACCACTGAAGAGAATTATACTTCCCAAATGTCATATAATATTCAAGCTTGATTTATTACTAAGACTTCAGTTAATGAGAAAGTTCATTTAAATCATTCAAATAATTTTTTTTCAAAGTAAATGTCAAAACCTAAACACTTAGTTCCTTTTGAAATGGAGAATGTTATTTGGTATCAGCATAGTGCATCAGCACTAAAACATCCGTGTTTTAACTTATTATTAAATAAGTTAAAAGTTATTTTAACTTTGCTAAGCTCAAGTACCATATATACTTCCTAAGGAATGTCCATTACCTTATGAGACCATGGGTCAGCATTTCAGTTAAGACTTGATAGTGTTATACAAAGAAGTAACTTTTTCTCCCTGGTTATCAATTCAATTAACTTTTGAAAACCTGCTGTCAGTCACACTCAGTTCTAAGTACAGAAAATATATCATTGAACATAATTAAGTTTGTAACACTAGGTCTGTAGCTGAATGGCAGAACAGGTACATAGCATACATGAGGTCCCGGGTTCTACTCCCAGCTCTATGCACATAACAACTAGGTACTTTATCCTTTAAAGGCTGTATGTACATTTTTGTCATCAAAAGCAAAACAGTAAAAATAAAAAAAAATCATCATAAAAATAAATGGCTTCTGTAGTACATTTGTAGGTAAGTAGTACCTTGGTAGAGAAAGAAAATAAAAAAAGGTAAATAGGCTTGAAAAACATTAAAATAGTATTCCAAGGTAGTCTTTTATAAGATGGCTATATGTGAAGAGAAGTTTGAGAGAGGCAACAGTGCAGCCTGCAAATATCTGTAGGACAAGCATTCCACATTGTATGAACAGTCAGTGCAAAGCCCTAATGTGGGTATTACAGAGTTCTCAAGGAGCAATATATAGATCATAAAAGAGGACCATGAGTCTCTATATCTTTCCTACTCTCTCTCTCAGTGACAATGGGTTTCATTTCAAGGCCGATGCCTAACTGCCACATTGATACCTCTTTTCTCTTGTCTGTATTTTTCTCCACAGTCACATGACACAGGCAATCCCATTTGATGACCCTCGGTTTGACAGCTGCCAAATCATTCCCCCAGCTCCACGGAAGGTGGAGATGAGGAGGGACCCTGTGCTGGGCTTTGGGTTCGTGGCAGGGAGTGAAAAGCCAGTGGTCGTTCGATCGGTAACACCAGGTAAGGATCCAAAGACACTCTTTGTTGTTTCATAAGACTACTTGTCACACCCAGTGAGAGTGACTTCAATTCAGTTCTGTGAGTGGTCAAGCTGTGAAGTGAAGTAACACTTTCTCAATAGATTGACAAAAAAGACAGAAACGTGCCAGTGAAGTGAGCTTTATTTTACATATTTGAAAACATGTATGTTTGTATGTATATATTGGGGTATTTTGGAGACAGAGCTTTGCTCTGTTACACTGTATGCCTGGTGCTATACCTGTAACCCCACCTAGCATAAAGCTCATGGCAATCTTACTGCCTACATGCCCATGCCTGATTTCCAAGAAGACTTTAAACTGCCAAATCCATCATATCCCTTGGGTCAGGAAAAACACTGATAGCATTACTGTTCCCATTGTATCACTTCTGAATGGAGAAATGCAAACAATGATAAGCAGGCACTCTAATGGATGTAAGTACCTCATAGAAACCAGTGTGGTATTTAGTCCCAGGACAGTTGAATTACAAGTATACACATCCTTTTCATCTCACTAAAGGTAGGCAATTTCTGTGCCTCATTGTTGTTGGCATGGATCAAGTAAATGACTTTGGCCAATGACACATTGGTAAATATAATCCAAGCAGAAGGTTGGAATGCATGTGTACTGTTGAACTAACTCTCTTGTGGCTGTAAGAAGGTATGTTTTCCTACAACCTCGACCCCACAATAAACTCCTGGGGAAACATACAGTTAGCCTGAAGCCTGAACCTCAGTTCAACCCAATCTATAATTTGAATCAGATCTGTCCAGATAAGCCAGGTCTGAATCATGCTAACGACCCACAAATGGGAGAAGAAACAATTGCTGGAATCATCTATTACACAACAGGTGCTAACTGGTACACACCACCTCTCCCTCTCCCTCTCCTCCCTCTCCCTCTCCCTCTCCCTCTCCCTCTCCCTCTCCCTCTCCCTCTCCTCTCCTCTCCTCTCCCTCTCCCTCTCCCTCTCCCTCCCTCCCTCTCCCTCTCTCTTTGTCTTCCTCCCTCCTCCCTTATCATTACAGGCTTTTATATTTTTGCCTCTTCTCCCAGTCCCCCTCCCAGAGTTCTTCATCCCATCCCCCTTCCCGTTTTCTTCTAAGAGAGTACCTTCTCAGCATTCCCTTTCTACGGGGCATTAAGTCTCTACAGTATTGGGCACATCCTTTCCACTGAGGCAAGATGGAGCAGTCCTCTGCTACATAGGTGCCAGGGGGCCCCAACTAACCCGAATATGCTCTTTGGTTGGTGGCTTAGTTTTGGGACCTCCCAGGGGTCCATGATAGTTGATATTGTTGGTCTTCCTGTGGGTTGCCATCCCTTCAGCTCCTTTAATCCTTCCCTAACTCTTTCATAGGGGTCCCCCAACCTCAGTCCCATGCCTAGGTGTATCTATCTGCCTTTACCTCAATCAGCTGGTGATAGAGCCTCTCAGAAGACAACCATGCTAAGCTCTTGTCTGCAAGCACAATAAAGCATCAGTAATTGTGTCAGGGTTTGGTACCCATCAACGGGATGGATCCCAAAGTGGGCTTCTCACTGATTAGCCATTCCTTCAGGCTCTGCTCCATTTCTATCCCTGCATTTCTTTTAGACAAGAACAATTTTGGGTCAAAAATGCTGAAGGTGGGTTGGTGTCCTCATTCCTCCGCTAGGGACCCTGTGTAGCTGCTGGATGTGGTCTCTTCCGGTTCCATCGCCCCACTGTTAGGCATTCAGCTAAGAGCATGAAGTTTGCAGGCAAATCAATGGAACTAAAAAATATCTGGAGTGAGGGAACACACACCAAAAAGGACAGGCATGATGTGTACTAATAAGTGGATATTAGCCAAAAAGTACAGATACCCATGATACAACTCACAGACTCCTAAGAAGTGAAACAAGAAGGAAGGCCCAAGTGAGGTTGCTTCAATTCTACTTTGAAGTGGGAACAAAATAATCGTGGAAGGCAGAGGGAGGGAGGGACCTGGGTGGGAGAGGGGAAAGAGAGAGGAAATGGGGGGCAGTTTTATGTGTGGAAGAAACAGGAGAAAATTACAGAGGGCCAAGAGAATAAATGAAAATACGCAGCTGCCAGGAGTGAGGGTTGAGGGGATACTCTATAAAGTCCTAGAGACTTGGGATGTGAGAGGCTCCCAGGTCTCAGTTTAGGTGACATCACATCTCTTAAAGGCTATAATATGACAGTACACTGTATCTCAATTACCCATATGGGGATATACAACTGTCTCAATATCAACAAAATAGGCTTACTCTACTTTTCCAGAAACAATTGATTTTTGTTATTTATTTATTATGTTTGTTTATGTCTTTATTTTAATAAACAAAGGATACTTATCTCCTCTGTCATTACTCTGAAGATTTTGCAAATCAGTAAAAAACTCAATAGTAAGATCCTACTCATAATAAGATAGATTCTGGGGGATAGGGAAATGGCTCAATGAGTAAAGTGTATGCCATAGAGGCAAGAGGAGTTGAGCTCATATCCCTCGTAGCCATTTCAAAGTTTGCATGTAAAGCTAATCATGGTGGCATACATCTGTAACTCTAGTCATGCGGTAGTACCAGAGAGTAGATCCCTAGGACTCATTGCGAGCTAATACATATACAGGTTCAGTGAGTGACCATGTCTCAGAGGCAAGTGGAAATGATTTTAAAAAAAGAAAAGCACTAGGCATCAATCTCAGGCTTCCACATATATACAAACATACATATGCACAAAACCCTACCATACACATACATGTACTGTACACATTCATACAAGATGTAGAAGTGTCATTTAAGAAAGAGCACAGATTCTTCTACAATACTACTACAATATGAGTACTATCTGTGACACTTACTAGGCCTTGTAATGCCCATGTCCAGCCTCTGCCTTTTGGTTGCTTGTACTTTTCTCTGTTATCCATGTTATGAGGATTCTCATAGCATCCAATTTAGTAAGCTATTGGGAGGTGCATAGAGATCCTTCCACATCTTTTGGATTATTATTACTGAAAATAATTATTCTCAAGTGTCTGGCCTTTTAGTCAGGAAATGATAGGAAACAGAAGTTGACTAGTGAAGTATATAGATTTTTAGGTTGGTTAAATTTTTAATTTTCCATTCTTCTGACATAACCTGGGAGAGTCAAGCACCACAGATACACCTGAGCATTTTATACCGGGGTTGAGGAGAGTGTTTCATTCCAAGCTGTCCCACCACAAAGCTCCGTACTTTGTCCTCAGAGCTTTATGCTTCATTAGATGTGAATCATATTTTTGGACTCTGTGAATGCTAAGTTTGAAACCACTGAGAATTCAAATATGAGTGCTTTTGCTTCAGTCCTTCTTAGAAGGAGGAACAAAAATATTAATAAGAAAATATGGAGACAAAGTGTGGAGCAGAGAATGAAGGAAAGGCCATCCAGAGACTGTCCCACCTGGGGATCCATCCCATATACATACAGCCACCAAACCCAGACAATATTGCTGATGCAAAGAAGTGCATGCTGACAGGAGCCTGATATAGCTGTCTCCTGAGAGTTTCTGCCAGAGCATGACAAACACAGAGGAGAATGCTTGCTGCCAACCATTGAACTGAGAACGGGGACCCCAGTGGAGGAGTTAGAGAAAGGATTGAATGTTTGCAACCCCATAAGAAAAACAGTACCAACCAACCAGAGCTCCCAGGGACTAAACTACCATCCAAAGAGTACACGTGGACAGACCCATGACTCTGGCTGCATATGTAGCAAAGGATGGCCTTGTTGGGCACCAATGGGAGGAGAAGCCCTTGGTCCTGCCAAGGCTGGACCCCTCAGTGTAGGGGAATGTCAGGGCGGGGAGGTGGGAAGGGGTGTATGGGTGGGTGGTTGGGGGAACACCCTCATAGAAGCAGGGGGAAGGGAGATGGGATAGGAGGGTTATGGGCAAGAAACCAGAAGAGGATGACATTTGAAATGTAAAAAACAATCCATTTTTAAAAAAGGCAAACAGCACTGCACAACCTTTTAAAAATGGGTTTTATAATATAAATTCATGTGCACATGTGTGTACATTCATGCACACACATACACACACACACACACACACACAGAAGGGGGTGGGAGAGAGAGGAGGGGGGAGAATTGTGGAAGTCATACTTCTGGGAAGCAGCTTGTCCATAGATGAGGAAGACATATAGCACAGACAGAATTCTGTACACAGGGAAGCAGGCAGTGGAAACTCTCCACCCTCTTCCTTTCCATGTCCTGAGCTCTTCTTTGCGCAGAGCCATGAGAGCACCTACTGTCCATTATTTTTGAGGAGAGTAGAAGAGGAGTGAAAAGAGCAGAGTCCTTCTCCTGGTTATTTTTGTGAATGAAACTGTTGGCCAGATAAACTGTCTATCATAAAAGTGAGTCTACACAAGTCCCAGGTGATTTCAGCAACATGACCAGATTTTTTTCACAGGGCACAACCCAGTCATCATAGCAAAAGTGGTGAAACAGCTCTCTGAAGGAGGCTATTATTTCATATTTTGGAAGGATTTGTTTGTCTCTCCCAGAGTTCTTGATTTGAGTTGCGTGGTTAACCAAGAGTATTCCCATTTGATCTAAAGGCATAAGTCAACTGAATGTAGTAACTCATGACAGTTCTACCAGAACTCAGGGGGCTAATTCAGGAGGATAACCATAAATTCAAGCCCAGCCTGAGCTACCTAGTGAGTTCCAGACAGTTTAAGCTATGGAACAAGATCTGGTCTCATCAAACAAACAGATAAAACTGACAGATGAAACTTAAGAATATGTCCTATTCTTTGAAAGTGGTGTTCTCAGCAAAACAGTCCAAATCCACCCTTCAGACACCATTCAGGACATGTTTCTATGTTTAACCAGCATTTGATTAGTAGCCATTTGCTTGACCGAATAGGTGTGGCTGTTTGCAGGTAATCGGATGGTTGGAATAGGTTTCTCAAGTGCACTTTCTGAACTCCTTGTGTGCAAACACAAATTCTCGCTGCCCAGAGGTACAAAATAGATGTTTTCTATCACTTATATAAGTGCTTTTTAAAGTTCCTTATTTTCTCACTCCCCAGAAATACAAATTGATACAGTTCGAGTGGCCCATATGCCAAGTGTCGGAGTGTCTGGAGAATAACCAAAGGAGTTTGAATTTCTTGTTAGGTCATGAAATATTCATTCCAATTGGTAAAGAAAGATGTGGTGCACTTATTAGGAAGACAGTATTCTAACTCCACATATTGCCCAGTGCTAGCTCTCTGGAAATAGGGTGAACATTCTCTAGTATCGCATAGCACCATGTCAGTATTGGGAAGGGAACACTGCACTCAGCTGTACATGGGAGAGTAATTCAAATCACTGAATAATCTGAGTAATTGCTTAGGGTTTTAAATTTTAAAAACAGTTGTGTATTTCA
Organism: Rattus rattus; assembly: GCF_011064425.1. Lineage (NCBI taxonomy): Eukaryota > Metazoa > Chordata > Mammalia > Rodentia > Muridae > Rattus > Rattus rattus. Next base: position 29,819,227 of record NC_046172.1, read on the forward strand.
CACAGATGTGGCTTTGAGTCTTGCTTTGCAAGCACGCGTTCAAAAGAGAGGTCAGCCCCTATGAACTTGTATTGCATCCTGATATAATTGTACCTTCACGCCTATTGTTTTGCTGCTGAGCTCAGTTCTCTCATTTGGCAAAGAATCATTGTAATATTCAGCGAGGTTACCAAGTGAAAGATTATGCTCATAGCCATGGGCATCATAACTGCCCAAGAAAAACATTAGTTTCTTATTTTTTCCTCAGGAATTCAGCTGAAAAATGAAACACCCTATGACATCCAGAACTGTCAGGCCATCACATCTGGGCCTGCCTGTCATATTGATCAGAAACAATTTGACCAAATGTCAACAGCAGACAATGCCACTAACCATGCTATATCAGGGCTTGTGAGCATAGACACAAACATCCAAGCACACTTGAAGTTACAAATTTGACCAACCACACCCCTTTGCTACTGACATAGGGACAAATTCATTGTTAAAAATTTAAATCACAGCTAGGTCTCCTTCCTTCATTAACTTTATTTTATTTTTTTTACTTTATATGTATATGCATTTTCCTCCATGTCTATCTGTGTACTACTTGAGCGTCTGGGGCTCTTGGAAGGGGTCATAAGGAAGCATTGGATCCCCCAAGACTGGAGTTACAGACAGCTGGCCTCCTTATGGTTGCTGTGGGTTTAAACCAGGGTCCCCTGAGGAGCAGCCACTGTTCTGAATCACTGAGCCATCTCTCAAGCCCAATGGCTCCTTCATTTACGCTCTTAAGCAATCATTTAAATGTTTGTGATGAAACTATTTTCAATTCCAGTTAGCATCAAAACTACAGAATTTGCCTCCACTTCTTTTAACCTGTCCCAACAGTACTTTACACACAGCCAAATTTTATAAGATGTCTTTTCTACCACTCTATGGTTGAGTGTACTGCCTCCATACTTGAAATGAACAAATGCAGGCACAATTTTTTTTCAAATCTAGCCATGCCTAGGTTGTTGCAGAAGATTACAGGTAAAGACATAATATCTTGACTCACTTCTATTCCTGCCTCAAATATCACACAAAGGGTGGCTAGAGAGATGGCTTAGAATTTAAAAAGGTCTAGCTGCTGTTGCAGAAGTCCTGAGTTTGATCCCCATTAGCCAGATGCCATTTCACATCTGTCTATAACTCCAGTTCTAGGGGGATCTAATTCCCTCTTCCGTCCCCTGCAGGTACTGCACACATGTGGTGCACAAACATACAAGCAAACAAAACTCCCACACTCATAAAATGAAGGAGACAATATGTGGGAAGCACTGAGAGCATAGTATGAGTCTTTCTGGTTAAGTCTTAGTCCAAGATTTTCTGACAAGTCAGAGTGCAATCTGGCATTAGAGGGATCTGTTTTTGCTGAAAGCATAATTTTCTCATAACGGGAGGAAGATTTTTAAGTGGGTGGCCAAAGGAATTCTCATGTATGTGTTTTGCCATCATATGTCTCCAGGTGGCCCCTCAGAAGGCAAGCTGATCCCGGGAGATCAGATTGTAATGATTAATGATGAACCAGTCAGCGCTGCGCCAAGAGAGAGGGTCATCGACCTGGTCAGGTAGGTGACATATGCATTCCCTTGTACCTCATTCTGCTCTTTTCACAGAGGCTGATGTGTTCTTCTCAGGCCTTATCTAGCAGAGCAAGAGTTTCATGTGGGCAGAGGCAGTGAAGAATCATGAGCCTACACATTCATGTTATAGAAATGTCAGTGATACTAACTGCTAATAAAAGCAACAAAGAAACAGGTTCATACTTTTAATGATCCTTACATCTCCATTACTATAGCCAAAGGTTGCATTTCATTTCTTTCTCGAATTACTAACACACTGATTTTTTTCTGTAATCAGGGAGACTAAAATACGAGAGCTAAATATAGCATAAAGTGATGAGTACTTTTATATACATAATTCCATGGATACACAAACATAAAATTCACTGATATTTTTCATACTTGCCTAAATGATTCACTTTGACATCATCAACTGAAACAAAAGTATAATTAGGTCAACACCAAGATATGATTTGTTTATTAGTTTAATTTTATGGCAGACACAAATTGTTAAGTGATATTTTTAGTTGGGCATCAGAGAGCACATTTTATACGACGTTTCAAATGCTGGTCAAATGTTTGCTTTAAAGCCCACTGAGTTGTACTTTCTCTGGAACTGAAGGGCCAAATAAATCTCTAGAATTTATGCAGGTAAAGCAAGACCTGTTATACAGACAAATCCATTCATAAAGTGGTGTCAAAAGAAGAAGAGGTGTGATGGTATGTCATTTGTCTATTATAAACTGACACTTTACACTGAGGAAGAACTCTCCTACCATGTATTCTCATGCAGAACAGAAAGCACCTATGCATTTTGGAAAAGGCGTTAAATATTTTGGACATATTTAGAAGAAATCTTCCTTTTCAAACTTGGTTTTTATTTCACAAAGACACCATAGATGGTTATGTGACCTTGGAAGAATTAGAAGATGGGTAAGAAAACAGAGGAATAAAAAAAGAGGGGTGCTCATTTTTAGAGTGAGCAGCTATCCTAGTCTTACCATCAGCAAAGGAAAAAAACTCCATGTACTAAGAAAATTCTGTCAGTCTCCAAACAGTTGGTATTTGCTATCATCTGGATTTTTGTGTTCTCTTCCGATCCAAGTTCATATTTTACAGTCTAATATGTGTGGTGATCGCTTTAGGAGGTGAGGCTTTGGGGAAAGTAATTATATCATGAGAGAGGAGCCTTCAGGAATGAGATTAATACCATTATATGTATAAATGCAAAACCACAACTCACATCTCAAAAGGGATATATAACAGGTAGTTTATTCTAGAGACAAATATGAGTGGTCATGTTGCAATAACACAGAGTTCTATCACCTCAAATTCGTGTTTCAACATGGAAGCAGTTTCAGGATGGTTTTGTAATAGCAAAACAAAGAAAGTCATAAATCAAGACAAGTTCATTGATGGAAAGATAAGCGAGGCAGGATGTGGCAAAACAGGAAACCTCTAGTGATGGCCTCAGATCTTGTCCGTTGACAGTGGCAGCTTTTGAGTGATAGAAGCTAGTGGTCTACAAAGGGTTTTTAATATGTTCATCACAAATGCTAGGTCTGACACAGAGGCAGATAAGAAATAGCTGCTTAGAAGGTTCAAGATAGATGAAGATAAATTGTTATTTGGCTACAGACCTGCACAATCCTAGCCTCTTCCACAGTCATTAACTTTCCTATAAGCTAATCAGCCTTGCAGAATGTCCAGGTAGGGATTCTTTTTGGGAACTTTCCATCCCATATGTCATTATAAAAGGTTGACTATGTTACTTCTGCTGCCTAGGACACTGGAACCTTCACCAGATTGTGAATCTGCTGATGCTTTTGGGGCCACAGACCTGTGAGCAATAAACTTCTGTTATTTATAAATTACCAAATCTACAATAGTTTTGCAATAGCCCCAAAGCATTAAGTCATTCTTTATTAGTCTGGGCCCAATACAATGACATCTGTCTATCTAGATAGAGAAATAATACTTGTACTCAATAGGCATCTAAAAAACATTCTTCCATGGGGAGGACACTGAAACCTGTGCACATTCACCCTGCATCAGGAACAAGATTTGGCTCGGGAGTGATGGTTCAGATCTTTCTGTGGACCAGAAAGGCTGAACTATGTAAAGACAATTTTTAGAACCTCTGGGTTGAGGCCATTTCAGATAGCTTATATCTTGGGATGCACTTGGGTGTCAGCAGGGACATGCTTCATCCAGCTGGCCTTCATATCAGCTTGTGTCCTAGAGGGCTATCTTTATGTTTAATGGCAGAAGTCCCATTTTGTTTTCCTCTGGGTACATACCTGTGTGATTAGTCCTATTGATTCCTGTGCTTCCAGAAAGGTAGAAGAAATAATATATCTGTGTTTTGGTTTGCTGTGACTGGATTGCTAGCTGCAGGACAAAGTTGGAGAAAAAGCTATCTAAAAGTGTGATCACTTCCTAGCAATCTAACCTGGGGCATCTAAAAAGGTGTCTTTTTCCCCAAGAAAGTTGCTTGTTTTTCTGATTGCTTAATTCATTGTCAAGGGAAAATGACATCAATCTAAACCCTCTCCAACTTCAGATGTAAAAGAATAAATGAATCAATTACAAAACAAGATGGCAATCAACAGCTTCACATCCAAATTGAGGCTGCCACATAATTTCACAAAACCTGGGAGATATTAAAGGTTTTGTTTGGTAATAAAAAGAAAGAAAGAAAAAAATTAAGAAGTTGGAATAGAGAAAAGTGAAGAATATTTCATGGCACATGAAAATCATATGAAATTCAAATCTTTGAGTCTGTAAATATAGTTTCACTGCAAAAAATGGCCAAATTCATTCATTTACATATTATCTAAGAATCCTTTCTCCGTGCCAACATAAACAGACATGTTAGGAATAAACATGAAGCACATGAAGCCTCAGCTACTTTTTGTCAGACTCTTATAGGACAACCTGATTGTATTTGATTTGTTTGGTTAAGACAAATTTAGACAGAACTCCTACATAATATTTCAGACTTTCTCCAATAACATAGTTGTGATTTCTATGACACTCCCACATGCTTTCTAAGGAGATGTTTTCAGTGCACTGAACTGGAAGCCATGCATGCCTTCTATGTTTCCATAGTTCTGAAAAAGTTGTTTGGGAAGCTGTGTTGTTCATGTAACTAACTTGTGACCATTTAGGCTTTTCATCGTTTGTGTCAGGATATATCAAAATAAATTGCTTCCTTAAGCAGGAAGAAACTTCTGGGGAAATGGTTCTGCAGTTTTAAATCTCTTTCTGTGTGAACAGCAAACCCAAGGATCAGGCTTTGGATCCCTAGAACCTATGTAAATGTTAGGTAAGCATGGTGGCCCACCTATAATTGCAATACCTGGAAAGTTATAGGGAATTCCAATAGCAAAATAGTTAACTAGACTAACCACACTGAGGGCGGGGCCTGAGTTCTGGGTTCATCTGGGAGACCCTGATTAAAGAATAAGGTAGAGGGTGAATAAGGAAGACCTAGGATGTTAATTTTGGGTCTTCACAGACATATGCACACAAACACATATACATACTATATGCATATTCATACTCACATGAAAAAGGACAGGAGAAGGAATTGTCTTTGTTTCTTATCCACTCAGTATTTCTAATTGATAGACGTGTGAGACATATATTGGAACAAATCATTCTTGGTTCTCTTCACTTCGACCACAAATATTTTATCCTCATGCTTGCTCTAGATAACCATTGTATAATACATCAGAACACACACTGTTTACCAATCAAGAAGGTATCAAATCCCCATCCTTGTTTCCAGCTTCCTCACCTTAAGTGAAAACAGTGTTTTGGTAAAGACTGGAGACTGTGGTGATTAAGGTAGTACTCTTCATCAAGGGTCTGAAAAACCTCATTTACTAACCTATTACCATACCATGCCACACATTCCAACTGTGCTATGATTTTGCCAGTAGAAAAGCATCCTTAGTCAGAAATCTAAAAAGAAAAAATCCCAAATTATTTATTTGTCTCACGTTTCCGCAGAGCCAGTTATTCTTCTAAGTATTTATTGAGCAATTTCAATTCACTGAGACTAGTCTATTTTTCTTCTATCATTGCCTTCAATTGTGTTGTGTGTTGTTAAATCATCCTTTCCTGTCCATTAACATTATCTTGGGCAGAACCCATAAACACTGTCACGTGGCAATGACCAGTTTGGTGTTCCAACATACATCATTCACCTCCATCTCCTCTTCTTTCTTAAAAAAAGGCAAATTCAACTTGATGACTCAAAGAATAAGGAGTTGGATATGTGTCTACTAAACCACACCCTCCATTTCCTTTTCAAAACATCATATATATTCTGGTATAGATACAGATGCCCACCTCTACTCTGCTCAGGTACACTCTCTTTTCCATGGCACTATTAGCCGATGGTGGACCCTGTAGGAGGTAGGTCATCTTTCAGTTACTCCTCTTAACACTGTAACCAAATAGTGAAGAAGAGGTAGCTTAAAGAAAAGGAGGTTTACTTTTGCCTATGCATTGAGATGATATGATGAGAACTCTGTGGTGGTGAGAGTGGCCTGGGAATCAGGAAGCAGGACAGAGGCATGACTGGGACGTTAGTTGGCTGCCTTCTTTCTTCATTTTCTTCATTCCAGGACTCTAGCCTATTGGATCAGTCCACTCACATTCCAACTAGCCTCTCCTCTCCTAATCTGCTATGGAAAAGTCCTTCACAGATACACCCAAAAATTATACTTTACTGAAACCCTAGAACAGTTATCCTCAACCTTCCTAAGGCTGACACCCTCTAATACACTTCCTCATGCTGTGGTGACCCCTCTCCAACCTTAAAATTATTTTTGTTTGTACCTCATAACTGTTGTTTTGCTACTTTTAAGAATCATGATGTCAATATCTGATACGCAGGGTAGTTGACATGCTATCCCTGTGAAAAGATTATTCAACCAGCAAGAGGCAGCACCCCACAGGTTGAGAACCTCTGCCCTAGACACTTCTTCAACTTGAAATCTCAACAGGAAAGAAATGTATCACTATAGGCATTCCCTTGCATGGAACATTAGTACCCTACCCTCTACCTGCTCAGGCAAGTACATAGAGCCCATGATACTATGCACTTCTGTCACTGGCTGCCCCAAACTCAAATTGACATGGCTGTCCACATATGAGTTACCGCCTCTGAAACTATGAGGCAAACTACACATTTGCCCTCTATGTTTTCTTTTTTTTAAGATTTATTCATTCATTATATATAAGTACACTGTAGCTGTCTTCAGATAAACCAGAAAGAGGGCATCAGATCTCTTTACAGATGGTTGTGAGCCACCATGTGGTTGCTGGGAATTGAACTCATGACCTCTGGAAGAGCAGTCGGGTGCTCTTAACCGCTGAGCCATATGTTTTCTTTCATAGATATTTTGATGTAGCCATTAGAATCCAACAAGCAGAATGAGACTTTAGATACCAAAAAACAAAAACAAAAAAAAAAAACAAAAAACAAAAAACAGTTTGCCCCACAGAAAGTACTGTACCCTGTAAAATGAAAAGCATGTGGGAAAATAAGAAACTTTAAGTCTTTCTTATTTCTCCACTTCTGGTAGGATGATCTCGGGAAGCTGTGGTGCTCTTCTGCCTATTCATCATTCCTGGCCTCTTCTGAATTGCCCACACGTACATACTCCCTATGCTCAGATATGAAGTTTTTACGGGTAAAAAGCAGGGGTACTGATAAAGCCACGCTATTTGTATGGTAGTGCCCTTTGAGATCTGAATTCAGGATCTCTCTCTCTCTCTCTCTCTCTCTCTCTCTCTCTCTCTCTCTGTGTGTGTGTGTGTGTGTATGTGTCTGCCTCTCTCTCTCTCTCTCTGTCTCTCTGTCTCTCTGTCTCTCTCTGTCTCTCTCTCTCTGTCTCTGTCTCTGTCTCTGTCTCTCTCTCTCTCTCTCTCTCTCTCTCTCTTTCTCTCTCTCTCTCTCCCTCTCTGTGTGTGTGTGTCTCTGTCTCTCTTCTCTGTCTCTCTCTGTCTCTCTCTCTGCCTCTCTGTCTCTGTCTCTGTCTCTCTCTGTCTCTCTGTCTCTCTGTCTCTCTGTCTCTCTGTCTCTCTCTCTCTCGTGTGTTTTCTCATTTTTCAGCCAGATCATCTGAATAAGACAACCACAAAACTCCCTAATCATCAAGATAGCAACTTGAGAAGAAAACATTAAGTCACAGCAGACCACCAAATATCCATCCAATAGCACCACGGTCATCTTTTCCATTCTTTACCAGTTTCTCATAAAAATTGAGAAAGTGGAAGGAAAGCTGTTGTGCAGATAGATAGCAGTTATCAGAGTCTATTTCTCCTCCTCGTAGAAACTTCTAAGGGGTCTCATTCACTTGATGTTCATTTTATAACATAGTCTTTGTATCCTTTTGCAAATATGCCATGGATATATGACAAAGAAACACTTTTGATATGGAAGGGAGGTTGATATGAATCAAAAGTACCATGAGAAAAAAAATACCTTACTCCTTGTTCAATGCTTGGCTTGTGTGTGATGGGCTTGATAATGCATTAAATGGATTTTTTTTAAAAAGCACCTTTTGAAAATTACAGCCTTACTCGGGTCCCTCCAAGTTTTTACTTCAGCTTAAAAGTCTGCGAATATTTGAATAGCAGTTATTGAATAGATGCCTCAGAAAACCATTTTTCACTCATTTATGAAATATGTATACACCATGTTTGTGCTTTATATAATAAATGGACCCACGTAACAGTAATGCAGGGATCAATGAAACAAACCCCAACCCACTAGTGCAGTTGGATCTTGAGTACAATGAGCAATGGCTTCAATTAAGGTTGTTTATTAAGACAGACAAGCCTCCACATTGAACAAACAAAGAAGGGTTATTTGAAAGGAATTTTTCTAGTGGATAGAAGCGAGGGAGTCTAGATACAATCTTAACAGTTAACATTTGATCCTAACACATGCTGGTTTTTAATTGAAGGACAATACATTTATCTTTATGAAAGTAAAGGGATGGTTTATTTTAGCAAAATAAATGCAAGTACAATGATGCAGTGCTAGCCTCTTCCTTCAAAATCATTAAATCCCAAATTTGAAGCAGTGTATTTCCCAATAATGCATTACAAAACTGCCATGTGCCTTCCCATAAGTTTACTCATTCGTCCCCCATAGTGTGCACTGACCTAAAAGTTGAGCTCTTACAAAATAATCCCTGTTGACTGGGCTCCTCAGCCACTCTGTGGTTTAATGTCTGTAACTTACACAAGATAAATTCCCCTTCTGTTTAATAAAATAGCCCATTTTCTTAGCCAGTAAGGAAATTCGGAAAAACACTCATCATTTTAATAACACTATAAAATTCTCTCCTTAAATATTGGCATCTCTTTGCATGTCTAAGTGGTTTAGTCTTGTTTTGTCCCTGTATCCCTGCACTGCAGTATTTGCTCGTGACTGTGTATTTGTTGCTGTTGTTGTTTTGTTGTGGTGTTTTCGGATAGATTCTTGTCTTTGTGGATTAGTTCATTATCATTTGTCTACTCTATTATAAACATTTATTATTTTTTAAGAAAATGAAAGTTTGTCGGAGACTAATTTACTGCTATAGTAACCATATTTCGTTTTTTCCTATGTCATCTCAAGAAGTGCTATAATTGCTACGCTGAAATTAAATGACTGCCATTCATTTTATAGTTTTCTAAGTTGTTAACGCTAACTTATACTTTAGAGTCATTGAGGAGACAAATCTCTGAAAAACTCATGCCCTTTACAAATTACCATATCCTTCCTTGAAATCATAGAACCCAAGGGGTCTCTGTCTTTGACCTTTCACAATTAAAAACAACTTTAAAACATCTCTACATTTTGTTCTAAAACAGTACGTACTATAATTGCTCATAGAACTGTTATGACTCATGCCTCATTCTCCCAAGGAAGGCCAAGCCATTAAATTTATTGGACTTCAACATTATTAAGCACCAATTACATACATCATGTAAGGCACTAAGCATATACGGATACAGAAGGCATGATCCCTGTTCTCCTGGTAAAGGCTTCAATTTGGTTGGACTGCATTTATGACTATGCAAAATGGTAGAAATGTTTTCTAGAGAAGATAGGTCAAATAGAGCAGTGAAGTGCTGGCAGCAACGTCTAGCCATCAACATTGAGTGAAAGGAAAAGTCTGTGTATGGATAAGTGATTGTAAAATAACTTCCCTTTGTTCCAGAAAATATCAACTACTTCTAATGAGTACTTTTTTGCTAAGTTGCAGATATAGAAAATTTTATTATCTATGAGGCTGTCCTGAAGCACAACCTCAAAATTTGTCCTTCAAGGCAGTAATATAAAAACTACTACCTCATTTCATATCTGATACACTAGTCTTTTTAGATTAGAGATCCATTGTAGAGCCTAAAAAAGTCAGACTTCTTCCTCCGTCCTGCAAAATCTACATAAAGTTTCTTCATAAATAGAATAATAATATTTCATGACCTTGGAAGCCAGTACCAGTTTTAAAGCATAGGCATCAAACTTAGAAAATGCTTTCCCCTTTACTTCCTCTTCTTGAGTATGAGAAGTTAACAATGAAAAGCCAAACACAGAGCAACACAGTCCTAGTCTTTCCAACACATCTGTAGAAGATGAAAAATACCAGTCTCATAATAAGAAGATAACATTGGAAACAGGAGATGTATCCTGCTTCTACCAGCCTCTGTAAAAGGGCTAATAATTATACATTTATTTGCTTTCTTTCATTTGATATGGGGATTATTCGTTCTGGGCTATAGCTATGAGCATTTAGTTACAGAAGGCAACTTAGGTCTTTGAGACAGTCACCATTTCTAAACTATTTCTCTGGGATTTGAAATAAATCCAAAAGGCAGTAGGGTTAATTTAATAAAGTAATTGTAATGGAAAAAAAGAATAATGATAGTTTTCTAAGTAGGTGTTAGCAAGCTGGCTAATAGTTTTTAAAAAGGTCTTCTGTTTATTTGGGGTTTTTGTTGGTTTGTTTTTTGCTTTGTTGTTGTTGTTGTTGATGATGTTGTTGTTGTTGTTCAATAGTGGCAATCCACAACCAAAAGTACTTTTTTTTGAATCTTCAGAATACATATATGGTTTGCAAAACTATAATGGAATCCAGGATTGGGGAGGAAGAATTTTAAAAATAGATATATTCATGCTTATTTGGTTATCTACCTTACTATGGCTAGCTACTGATCCAAAAACACCCATGTTTTCCTATAGACTTATCTAAACTTTTGTGTGTTTGGCCTTGATACCTCCCCTGGCACCATTGTTCAAGGGATTTAGAAGAAGTTATCTGTATGTGTGCCTTGGACAACAGACCTATTGACCTCAGAAATCTAAAGTTATCCATGACTTATCTTCAACCTGTCTTAACTAATCTGGGAACAGTTACGTCTCTACAGAAATCTTTGCAAGAAGACAGGTCAATGCATACCTTGAGAGACAAGCCTGATAAACTATGTCCCATAGATTCCCTCACTACTCCTAACTATGATTCAGGAGCAAAATAGACCCATTTCTAAATGTCAGTCCAACTGATAAAGATTTTGGGGACAATAAGTTAAACCCAGGTCTAAACAGGACCCACGCTGTCAAAGACACTGATAATAAGGACTGCTGTGGATCACACAGCAGATCCTGAAGCACTCAAATGCTGTAGTATCAGTGCCACTTATCGACCATCCCAGTGGCAATCTGACTAGCTTGCAGGACCGACAAGAAAAGATTTTACTTACTGAAGCCGGTATCTAAAAATAGGAAGAAGTATTTGCTCATTCAAATGCACAGACACCAACTCAAGGCAACAAGAATCATACAGAATCAGGCAAACATTCACTATCAAAGAAAACTAATGAAGCTCTCTACAGCAATCCCCAGGAAATAGAATTCTATAGACTGCATGAAAAGGAATCCAAAATAGTTATCTTGTTGCAGGATCTTAATGAGATGCAGGTAATCACAGACGGCTAAATGACACCAGGAAAATGATTCAAAAACAAAATTTTAAGTTTAATGTTTTCATCATGAAGCATGAAACAAGTGAGAATGGGGACACACACCTGTAACTCAAGAATTTAAGAGGTGCCTACAGGAGGTTGGAAAGCCAGAGTTTTATATCAAGTTTGAGGCCATCCTGCAGCCTGGTATACATTAGATCTTGCCTCAGAAAGCCAAAAGAATTGAAATGAAACAGAAATAACAAAACTACAGAGCTAACAATTCAATAGAGAGATTCATCATCAGACACAGCTCTACAGAAGAACAGACAGATAAACAAACTTGAAAACAGGTTGTTCCAAATCAGCTAGAACAAGAAGAAAAGAGGGTAAAGGACAGAAATCAAAGCATACTATCATCATAGAGCACCCACAAATCAAAGGCAGTTTCAGAAACAAAGGAAGAAAAGAATAGAGGAACCATAAAGAAGTCTGAAAACAATGAGCAAATTAGCAGTAATTACTCCTTACCAACCAGTAATGAATTTACATGCAAGTAGATTAAGTTCTCCAATCAAAAGACAGGGTAACTGAGTGAATTAAAGAAAATGAGATCTACAAAGATTCTATCTACAAAGAGACTCACAATAGCTCTTCAGTCACAGGCTAAGCTGCAAATAAAAGGATGGGAAAATGATATTCTATTATAATGTAAACCAGAAGAGATCAGCGATAACTATATAGTCCTCCATGAGGAAAATTAAACCTTCACTCCAAATCTATCATATGAGAAAATATACTTCATCGAAAGGAAACTGTTATAAATACATACGTACCAAATAGTAGAACACCTTGATATACAGCAATATTAATATAAGTAAAAGGAAAAATGGAGGACCAGGAGCAGAAAGACATGTTCAAGTGATTATTATTCCTTTCACAATGAATAGATAAAGCCTAATTTCTGGTGTAATAAATATTATTAATAAGTTCGGTCTTTAAACCATGCTTAATTCATAGTAGCAAAGCTCTCTTGCAAGGGTTTAAAGGCCCCTGTAAAATAGTCAAAGATTTAAGAGAGTTCGTTCCTCTTGTGTGTTCTCTTGCCTTTTCTTCTCCTATTATGGAGTGGTGTGTTGAGAAGGGCGTCACTAGGTTCTGCCACATTGATCTTGATCTTCCCATCCTCTAGAAACTTCAGCCAATAAATTTGTGTCCATTCTAAATTAAGTGGTCTGTGATGTTCTGCTACAAATACCACAAAGTGAAGTAAGAGCCATGATGGCGATAGTCAATACTCTACTACACAGCTAAACTCTGCTGATGGAATAGGTGGTTACTCTTCTCACCCCTACACACATGTAGGTCATCGCTATGTGAGGGGATGGATGTGCAAACAAAGTTGACTGTAAAGGATAGTTTTTACAATTTATATGTATATATACATGTATGTAAATGTATGTGTATATATATGTATATGTATATATGTGTATGTGTATATGTATATGTATGTGTACATATATATGTATATGTATATGTGTGTATATGTATATGTATGTGTACATATATATGTAAATGTATATATGTGTATGTGTATATGTATATGATGTATATGTGTATGTATTATGCATCAAATAAATCTCAGTGAAATAATAAAAAGAGTCAAAGATGAATTACTATTACTTTAGTTCACGAGAGACAAAATCATTATTCTACTGACTTTTTTGGTTTAGCAATATGTGTGCACAATTTATATTAGTTAGGGTTACTGTTGCTGTGATGAAACCCCAAAACCTAGAGTAACTTTGGGATGGGGACACAATTCCCCAATTCATCATTGAAGGAAATCAGAACAGGAACTCCACCAGCTCCTGGAGGCAGGACCCGATGCAGAGGCTATTGAACAATGTTGCTGACCGACTTGCTCTTCATGGCTTGTTCAGCCTGCTAATTAAGAAAATACCTGAAGGCTGCACTGCTCCGACTCTTGGCTATGGGAGTAGGGGTTTCTCTGATTCTCTTAGGACCATTTGTCTTCTCAGTAGAGTGCCTTGCCCAACCTTGATTTAAGGGCTTATGGCTGGTCTTATTGTATCTTGTATCATGGTCAGATGATGTCTCTGGGAGGTCTGCTCTTTTTTCGGAAGAGACAATCAAGGTGGATCTGGAAGAGAGGGGAAGTGGAGGTAAATGGAAGGAGTGGAGAGAAGGGAAACTGCAATCAGGATACATTGTATGAGAGAAGAAGAAATAAAAGAAGAAAAAATGCCTTACAGCCAGATCTGATGGAGGCTTATTCTCAATTGGGGTGCCCTCCTCTCATTTAACTAGAACTTGTGTCAAGTTGACATAAAACCAGATATAAAACTGGCTAAATTTATGTCAACTAGTTTTAATAATAAGGTTAGTCTAATAGTTCAAATAAGAATGCTTAAAAGAAAAACTCACATCAACCTTAAGCACAAACATCCCCTCCTCCCCCCACCCATGGTGCAAGTCACCTCCACTGTTAAGAAATCAAAGCTCGGCATAATTTTTAAGGATGGCTTTTTTGACATTTCAGAAAACAAAAGGCATTGTATTGATAGCACTGCGAATTAATTGTGGTTGAGAATCAACAAGTATTCTATGTCCTTATTTTATGATAAACCTGCTAAGTATTTACCTCCTTTGTATTGAGACAAGCTAATTCTAATATGGTGCATACTTTTATATATTAACATACATAGTGTATATAGTCATGCATGGGTCTCCAGGTTAACTCTAATCCACAGACAGGATAACAGGAGCACAGGATGATGCAAGACCTGTCCAAGATCCCAGAGTGAGTAACTCTGAGCTTCAAATCCAATCAGATCTTGCATGAAGACTTTGCAACAGTTTATCATACACATAACACCTGCTCTGTGAGCAAGTATTGCTTATTGTGATGACAATGAAAAACGGGAAGGGGACTTGAAGCTGGATAAGATCGCGGCACTTGCCTGGTGGTCAGAGCAGGGAGGAAAAGATCCAGTGGAAATGGAAGAAATCTAGTGCAAACTTTTAGGCCCTGGTATTCTAAAGAGAGCCAAACATGCTAAGCCCTCCTTACATGGTAGGACAACCAAATAACAGAGCTTAAATTGTCCTCTACAACCAGGTCTTATCCCATAAGTCACATAGAGTCACTCTATTTGGCACTGAACACACACACACACACACACACACACACACACACACACACACACACACACACACACAGCCTCCCTTTATTCTAGGTTTTCTTAAGCTCAGGGAGTACTCAGGAGTACTTTCTGGTTGCAGTCAATAGGAGATCAGCCAGATTATTAAGAGGGGGTGGGGAAGAACAGTTAGAAGGGCTCCATCTAAAAATCAGCTCTCAGCATGTCTTCCTTTTTATCAGTCCCTCTTCCTGAAGACTATAATAGAAAGTCAGATTGTGTTCTAGGGGCACTGTGTCTGTTGAATACATTAAGAAGGTCACCTTCCTGCCTAATTTCAGCTGGTCTGAGGTGCATCACGGTTTTACTTAGTGAAATACCAAAGCAAAGAACTCTAAAACAACCTGCCCATAAAATATGCATGGTGATGTATGATATAATAAGGCCTTGTTAGAGTAAGAGCAGCAAGCACTTTCACTAAAACACAAAAGCAGCAGCCCCATGCTATGCTGACATTACAAAGTGTGGTTTCCCCTAATTCACACTTGCACTCTACATGCTTTCTGACAATTGCAAATTACAGGCCCTAAGGAAGAGGTCAGTGATTCTGGAAAAATGCAAAGTGTGAAAAAAAAATTCTGATGAGGACAAAAGAGAAAGAAGAACCTGAGTTCATGTTCATAAAAGCTATAATAACCCATAATGATGAAAATCAGGATGAAAAATGGCTTCAGCTAGATTATTTTAATATCCTTATATTTTGTTAATGACTATCTCCCACTCCCTCATCAAATCTCTCTTTATGATAGTTTTTTCAGTAACTCATGTGTATACAGTAAATGTTTAGGTTTGAAGAACCAGAACTAATTTAAATCAGGGCATGTTTTCAATGATCACATATACTTGCCACTATGGACTGTCACAACATGTTACTTATAGTAAGCAAAAAGTGAAAGACGATAATTATTATTTTGTCATGCCTTGGAATTATATCAATTTACAGCTCATTGTCTGCCCTTTCTCTAAGTAGCTGAAAAGACAAAATATAAATGAATATATCAGTGACTTTTCTCATTGCTGTGACAACATACACAACAAAAAGCAACTTAATGAAGAGTTTATTTTGGCTTGCATATTGAAAAAATGATGATGAGAAAAGCTCCAACTGTTATGGTAGAAACTAGACATGCCTGGTCACAATGCATCAGCAGAGAGGTGAATCTGGCACTTGTCTTGCTCTTTCCTGCTTATTCGGTCTGAGACACCTCCCCCACCCCCAATCCATAGGTTTGTGCAAGCCACATACAGGGTATGTCTTCTATCCTCAGTTAAGTTTCTGGATATGTCCTCACAAACACTCCAAGAGATGAATCTCCTAGATGATTCTAAAACCTATCAAGACAATACATGGCAATTAATAAACCATTTTTGCTATGGGTAGAACATGCCTCAGAAGAGTCTATAAGTCTTCTTTCTAAGAGATGCTTAGTGGAAGGTCTCGGGGACTCAAAGCCAGAGGCTTATTTTACAGGTTGTACAGTGAGTGGAACTGGTGAGCAAGACTCACAGCTATGTAATCTGATGTTTTAAAGTGTGTTGTTATTCATATATAATCCATAATAAGCCATCCTTTTCTTTATATCCACATCCCTGTCCCTAGTCAGTTCATTCCACTTTCCTCAGTTCTGACCTGTGATTTAAAAGGATCAGGAGCATCATCTGTCCTCTATAATTTTCCAAGATACGTTGGTGACGATCCACTCTGTATTTGGTAATGAATAGAAGGGGCCATGATGCTATTCCTTAATTGTTGCTTTCAATTCTTCCTCAGACAACTTCTCTGTCGTACCAGATCACTATTCCTGAGCCAAACTGAGACATGCAATTCTCTGTGGAGCTAATTTCTTCCAGAACCTGCTCAGCACAGGGATCTGACTAGGAAAGAAGGTTCTTTAATTACACAAGGCTGTCTGGAGATTCTTAATTAGTTCTTCCTCTAGAATTGGCTTCCGAGAAGATGGGGAACATCCCTCTCCTTTCATAGGCCCCCAAGAAGTCTGTGCCTTTGTGCTTGCCCTAGAGCTATGCAATTTTCCCCATTGTTAGATTAGTTCCCTTGTAGGGAGCATCATTCTTTATTCTGGTTCATCACATATGTTTCCCAGACTTATCCTGAGTTCTTCAAACACAGAGATTCCTTTATTCCCTTCTGAAAGTATGCGGCCCTCAAATTCCTGCTGACCAAATGGGCAAAAAAATCTAAGTAAACATGCAGAGTGTTTGTTGATGTTGTTTTGGTTTAGCTGGTTGTTGTTTTTTGGTTTTCTTTGTTTGTTTTTTGCTATGTTGTTGTTCTTGTTTTTAGAATGAGGTTGGCAGGAGTGAATCCCGGAGTGCCAGCAGGAAAGGAAAAAAGAACAAGGTTGGGAGAGGAACTAAAGAGAGTATTTTAAAATACCACCCTACTAACTTAACGAAAATATATCTGGTATTGTACCAGTCTGCGTCCCCTAGTAATAGAACTGGGAACCCGTTAGTTGTTCGGTTCATGAGGCTGACTGCTACAGCAACAGCAATCTGCCCCTGAAGGCCTGAAGGGGCTTCAGAGAACTGCTGCTTTTCAATCCCTATTGGAAGTCCAACAAAGCTGGGTTCTCAAAGCAGCAAATGAATCCAGCAGCAACAGGCTAGGTGAGCTTGCCAGGGAGAAGGAATGCAAGGAGGCAAAGGCAAGACAGTTTTTTTTTCCATCTTCTTTTATCTTCAATGGTAGCCTGTGTTTAGAATAAGTCTCTCTACTTCAGTAACCTGATGAAGGAAATCCTTCACAGGTGTTTTCTGTCCTTTGTCTTCTTGTTGATTCCAGATCCAGTCAGGCTGACAACTAAGATTAACTAGCAGAGCTATAAAAAATCAGAATCATACGTACTTGAATCCTCTGTCTACATTGGCAGTCTGTGACCTTGGGAAAAGAACTTGATTTTTATAATTCTTGCTTTCCTTGCCTAGCTTACAGAGTTATTGTGTGAATTATCTAAGCCGCAGTGAAGCAAGCTTTAAGTAGACCGTGAGTCTGATCAGCACTTGATAAATCAGGATTGTTGTCCTCATCAAAGTTCTCATCAGCTTCATCACTATAGCTAGTGATTTTCAGCAAATTGCTTAAGTCTCAGATGTTAGACTCTCCATCTATAAATGTGCCTATAATTTCTAAGCCTTTGTCTAAGGATCAAATGGGAGGGCACTTTGTGACTTGTAATCACTTAGGTCATTGCAGGAGAGGCTGTCATTACTGTTCTTGAGAGTGTAGGGTAGGGGAATTGAGCACAAGTCTGAATATGCAATAAAACTGATGAAAAGAACCTGTCTAGAAATCTAGTCCTTTAGGATAAAGAGAACAGGAGTAATGATTAAAAGTCTTCTAGACACAGGAACCCAGGAATCACCACTGTGGTACTAGGACCCAACACTTGGCATTGAGCAGGACTGTGTGAACCTAACAAGATGGTAAAAAACATTAATCCCTGTGGCAACATGGTGACTGGAATAAGAGTGACTTCAGTGTTCTGTCATATAGGTGATGGAGGGTGGTCAGATTAAAGAATCT
This sequence comes from Rattus rattus, assembly GCF_011064425.1. Taxonomy (NCBI): domain Eukaryota; kingdom Metazoa; phylum Chordata; class Mammalia; order Rodentia; family Muridae; genus Rattus; species Rattus rattus. Next base: position 29,837,553 of record NC_046172.1, read on the forward strand.
TAGACTATGTCATACAGAGATGAATAGGGTTAGAACAAACTAAGTCAAATCCCAAGAACTCTTTCTCTGTAAAGGACCAGATAGGAAAGGTTTCAGCATATGTGATCTTGTCTCCAACTTCACTGTACTAGTAGAGCACAAATAAGTTTCCATAAATGATATGTAACACTGATTTTTTATGATGTTCAGATCAAATTCTAGTAACCAAATTAAAGACTGAAGAGAGAGAGTTCAGATGGTAAAGTGTCAGCCATGAAATTGTGAAGACCTGAGGTCTACCCCAGAACCTATGAGAAAAACCGGGTGTGATGGTATGTTCCTATAATCCCAGCCCTGGAAAGACAGAGACAGGCAGATCTCTGGAGCTTGCTGGCCACCCAATCTAGCCTAATGGGTAAATACCAGGCCAGTAAATGACTGGGTCTCAAAAATGATGGTCAGCACCTGACCTGAGATGGACAGTCCTCTGACCTCCACATAGAAACACAAGTGTGCATGCACACACACACACACACACACACACACACACACACACACACACTCCATATATATCTGAACACCCACAAACACCACACAAATGGAGACATGAAAGATTTTTGGTATTTCTTGCCATCAACTAGGTTTGTTTTATACTTATTTTTCAAAATTCTTGGTTTGCTTCATTAAGTCATTTATTTGTGCTCTTTCTAATCTCTTAATATAGGCACTTAGGGCTACAAGCTTCCCTCTGAGAACTGTTTTTAATATGTCACAGAGTCTGGGTTGTGTTGTGTTTTAACTTGCATTTAGTTCCAGGAATATTTTGATTTCTTATTTGACCTTTTCATCATTCAGTAATAAGTTGTTTGATTTCTATGAGTTTTTAGACTTACTGGAGTTTCACTTGCTGTCATGTTTTGAGTTTTATTCTATAATGATCAGATAGGATACCTGGGACTAGTTCAGTTGTTCTACATTTGCTAAGGTTTGTTTTATGTCCCAATATATGGTCTATTTAAAGAAGCTTTTATATGATGCAAAGTAGAATGAACATTCTTTGGTATTTGAGTAGACTATTCTGTAGATATCTGTTGTCTGTTTGATGTAAGATGTCATTTCTTTACAAGGTATCTCTGTTTAATGCTTGTCAAGATGACTTATCTATTAGAGAAAGTAGAGCATTAAAATAACTTACTATTGGAGGCTTTGTGTTTGCCTGGCTCTTTAATACCATTCACACTATTTTTATAAAATTGGATACACCAGAGTTTGGTCTAGGTACAGTTTATATTGTGGTATTTCCTTTGATTAGAATCCAGTGATTCTCCTTTGTCTCTACTGATTAGTTTTAGTTTAAAGTACATGTGTTTTCTCAGATATTAGGATGGCAATGCTTGCTTGTTTCTTGAGCCCATTTACTTGGAATCTTTTTTTTTCCCTATGTTTTCTCTTTGAAGTAATACGTTTGTTTCAATCAAACATGAGTTTGCTGAAGATAACGGATAGATTTTGTTGCTTAAAATACTCAGCTAGCCTGTGTCTTTTGATTGGTGCATTGAGGCCATTAACATTTAGAGTTAGTTATTATTGAAAGGTGTGTAGGTTGAAGTTATTTTGATGTTCTTGGTTGGTTTGTGGTCTTCGGTGTGTTTTATATTTCCTTAAATTATAGCTTTGTTTGTCTTCTTTCTAGAGTCTCTTGGCTGTGCTTATTCCTGTCTTCCCTTCAAAGTATTGCTTCCAGTATTCTGTTTAGCATTCTTACATTGCATATGAATTTTTCTAGGCTGTCTATAAAAAAACTCAAAAAACAAAGAGTCAAGAAAATGAATGATCCTATTAAAAATAGGCTATGTATCTAAACAAGTGCTCAACGGAAGAAACAAAAGTGCCCTGGAAATAGCACAAAAAAGTGTCCATCATTTATAGCAATTAGAAAAATGCAAATTAAACTGACTTTGAGATTTCATCTTTCCTCAGTCAGAATGACTAAGATCAACAAAACAACCGACAACAAATACTAGAAATAAAGGACCCTCATTCAGTGTTGAAATAAAAATTGGTATAGCCACTCAGGAAATCATTATAGAGAATCCTTCAAATTAAATCTATCATATTATCCTCCTTGATGTGTGCACAAAGGACTGAACAACCTATCCTACAGACACTTGCTCAGTGCTTATTATCATACAATATACAGGGTTGGAAACAACTTAATTTTCCTACAATCAATGAATGGATAATGGATATGCAGTACATATACACAATAGAACATTGTTTAGTCATAAAGAAAAATGAAGCAAGGAAATGTACATTTGAATGGATTACTCTAGAAATGATTCTATTGAATGGGGTAACACAAGCCAAGAAAGACAAACACAAAATGCTCACACACAAAAAAATTACCCACTTGTAATTTCTTGCTCCAAATCTTCAGATGTGATTTGTGCAACATGGAGTATCAACAGAAATCAGAAATGCACAAAGAGTCCACAGGTGAGGAGAGGGGCTTGGGAGGGAAATATCAGGATACAACTGATTTGAAGTAGGAAATGAATAAAAAATGTAGAGGATATCTAACTGAGGCAGTCAGTACAGAAGAAGGAAGAAAACCTCATTTTGTGCATTTGGAAAGGCTAGTCTAAGTGACTTCAAAATCAATAGAGAGTATTGATATAGATAGCTATTTGAGGTAAGCCTCTATTGCTGAAACACTACACACTTAGTATACATTTCAGATGATTCAATTGAGGTACAGCTTGAAAGCCTCTTTCCTGAAGTATAGCTTCCATGAACTCAGAAAATACTATTCAAGCAGCCAAGGGAATGAAGCAATTAGTAGTGCCCCCCAACGGCAGCACCTGTGACTCACAATAATGGCCAATATGGCAAGATAGCTATAAAGGTGCTGGACACAATGCAAAATCATTATTTCATAGAGAGTCCAGGCCAAATGAAAGTCTCTATGTCACAGTTCCTGTATCATTGGCTCAGGGAACATCATGGAAGAGGGGGTGGAAAAAATGTAAGAGCTGGAATATGCAAAAGTTTGCTGTGAAAACAATCTCTTCTAGAAAAGGCAGCATAGGCAAAACCAAAGCATGTCCATTATCAATGGGAATGGTAGCTGGGCCTGGTTGGGCACACCTTTAATCCAGTACCTGGAGTACAGAGGCAGGTTGATCTCTATTATTTGAAGGCCAACCTGATTGGCACAGCAAATTCCAGGTCAGCTGAAGTCACACAGCAAGACTTTGTCTCAAAAACAAAACAAAACAAAACAAAACAAAAACAGAGAAAGGACTGAAAGAGCTTGAAGGGGCTTGAGACCCCATATGAACAACAATGCCAAGCAACCAGAGCTTCTAGGGACTAAGCCACTACCCAAAAACTATACATGGACTGACCCTGGACTCTGACCTCATAGGTAGCAATGAATATTCTAGTAAGATCACCAGTGGAAGGGGAAGCCCTGGGTCCTGCTAAGACTGAACCCCCAGTGAACTAGATTGTTGCAGGGAGGGCAGGAATGGCGGTAGGATGGGGAGGGGAACACCCATATAGAAGGGGACGGGGAGGGGCTAGGGGGATGTTGGCCCAGAAACCGGGAAGGGGAATAACAATTGAAATGTAAATAATAAATATTCAAGTTAATAAAGATAAAAACAAACAAACAAACAAACAAAAGCTCCCAATTAGTCCTTGTCAAATGACAGTTGGAAAAGAGAATATGAAGCCATGTGGAAGGGATTACTGGAAGGAGTGGACAGAACTTTTATTCCCTTTTACTTGGCCAGAAACCAGCCTGCTTAGGAAGCTCCACATAGGCTGCCTAAATCCCCAGTGAGACTGGGAAGCAGGTTTACCAAGCACATCGCTCTGCTCCTCTACTCTGATCCTATGTTAATCCTGTCTATTTGCCTTTGTGCCTATTCTGACGCTCAGTCCCAAATTGGATAGAATGAAATGTTTGCAGAAAGAACACCTCCAAATCAATTTAAAATCATTCACCTTTAAAAAGATGACTGCAATTTATCTTTGGAATCAAATCAAAGTTAATTGATCCACTTTTCAGCCATTGTACCCAAAGCAGGACCATTGTTTGTTTCATGGCTTTGGCTGCATTGATTTTATCCTTGACATAACATATGTTCCGAAGATCTCCATGACTTCATCAGTGTCATTCACTGCATGATCCCATCTGCCTAACTTTTATTAACTGCATTGTTCTCAACCTCCTCGTGTCACCATCGGCTCCATTCATTAAATGGAATGTTCAGTAAGTTGTTTAAATCATCATTCTTAAATTCAATTGCACCTCTGCTGTCCTAATTCTGTGTCAAATCACATACACAGGATAATCACAATCATGTGTATGCCTACTAAATTCTAATTTTGTATTAAATTCAATTCCTAGAAAACAGCAATATTCCTTACCCTTTTTTTTGCAAGGGGGTTATATTTATGCCTTAATGTGTATCATTTACATCAACATACAGAAGCACTTTTCTCTTCTCTTATCTGTGTCATTAACCAAGCTCTATAATTTCCCTGCATCCCCTTCGTGTCATTATACAGAGATGTCATTATGTCTAAGAAGATTCTTGCTTCTAGGATAGAGAAGATTCCAGTTCTATACTAGGAATCCCCTGAGCAGGTTTTTTTACTACATAGAATAGCTTTGAAGTCTCATGTTCCACACAGTTGGAAGGAGTGATTGCAGCATTCTATGATGCCATTTATTTATTTTTGTTTTTAAAGATATGAACACATTGTATACTGCCAAATGGTTCATTGTGTATAATCATGAGACACAAGATACTATATTCCTTCCAAGCCTCCCTCCCCTTCCTTTTTCATACCATCAGTCCCTATGTTTTCCTAGACAATTGCACTTCGACATACATGATTTGGTGTACCTATATAACATTTTGGAATCTCAAATGAGAGAGAATATATATTTGTCTTCCTGAAACTGGCTCAATTTGCCTAAGATGATGATGATCTCCTGTTGCATGAGTTTTCCTGCATGAAATATGATTTTATATTTGATGGGTCAAACAAAATTTGTTGTCTTTTCTACATTTCTTTTTCCCTTCTTCTGTTGTTCCATACCTAGGTTGCTCCCAACTTAGGGAGCTATGTAGTTATGTGAGTGGTAGCTATGGTAAGTGGTGCTACAATAACCATTGATGTGCAAATATCTTTGTGATATTTTGGTTTGAAGTCCTTTGGATAAATATCCAGGAGATTAAAAGCTGTGTCATGTGGTACACCTAGTATTATTTTTCTTGAGAGATTTCCATTCCTGACCTTTATAATGGCTGAAAAAGTCTGCATTCCAATTTGCCCCTTTCTCCACATTTTTACCGGCATTCGTTGTTATAATTTTACTTTATATCTACCATTCTGACTGGGGTGGGATGAAATATTAGTACAACTTTAATTTTCATTTCTATGATAAGTAGTTAGGATGACCAGTTTTATTTGTTGGTCATTTGTATTTCATCTTTTGAGAACTATCTCTTTACTTTATCCTGGTGATTGACTGGGTTGTTTGGTTTTCTGACAGTTAGATTTTTTTTTAATATTCTAGATCTTAATTATCTAAGACCATTCTTCTTTGTACACATCTGTCCTTCCATGGAAAACAATTGAAAGTCTATAAATCCTTTTGCTAAGTGTTGGTGGTACTCTTCACCAATAGGATTTACCCTTACCCCATTGAGAATTACTACGGATGATATTAAACTACTGCAGATATTATTAAAACTTTCCATTTTAAACATACTGTGGTTGATTAAAAAAGCATCTCACCCAAAGGGGCATAGTTCCTCATTGGGTAAAAGTTTTCCAAGATGGAGTACATTCAAGATATGGTTGATTAAAAAGGAAAAGAGATAATAAGACAACTTCTGTCCTAGTACCCACAATGAGAGAGAGAGAAAGAGAGAGAGAGAGAGAGAGAGAGAGAGAGAGAGAGAGAGAGAGAGAGAGCAAGAGGTGGAAATAATCAAGATCTGCTCTTTCCCTAATAGGAACTGAGATGGTGTGATAGCAGAGACTACCAAATGGGTTTATAAACTAAATGAGAAGAGGTGTATTTTAGTGATGGTGAACCCTGTAGCATGTATTAGCTTCTATATCCACAGGATCCAGCAGAAAAGAGTTCTTTGAACAATTAAGAGGTACAAAGAAATTTTGTGGTCTCAAGACACTCACTCCTTTGCTGGTTTGCTTTTTTCCTGTAAGCAAATGCTGCTTTTGTACAAACTGAATGTAAGAATGACAAGAAGAAAGAGAGGGAGGGGGAGTCAGCAAAGAAGCAATCATCAATTATTAAGCTCTCCTCTGGGCAACATAGACCTAGTCTTTGCACAGCTCTGTGAGTAGGAGTAATTGGCCTCCTTTACAGTTGAGGGAACAGCATTAGACAAGTGATATGTAGAACTCCATATTATACTAAGAAGTTCTAGAATTATTTCAAGGACAGGCAAAAATACTTGATAAGGTCATGAGGTAAGACTTCCATCCATATACATATGGCACTTTGGGTGAGAGGACTTCTGTAGAGAGTTAACAGTGAGGTGGGCATAGGAAAGAACTGAGCTTTAACTCCAGAGGTAGCTCATTAAGAAAGTCCCAACTTGACTTTCAGTGACTGCACCATTGACTGGCTGAGACTGGCCACTAGACCAGTAGTTCTCAGCCTGTGTGGGGGTCACAACCCCTTTTGGAGAAGGTCAAATAACTCTTTCATAGGGGTCATCTATGACCCTCAGAAAACACAGATGTTTATATTACAATTTATAATCATGGGAAAATTACAGTTACAAAATACCATCAATAATAACTTTATGGTTGGGAGTTACCACAAAATGAGTAGTTGCGCTAGACAACCCATTCTGAATGTAAAAGGAGGCAATCTTTGAATGACCTACGCATGAGGGGGAAAGGTTCCAAAAATAGAACTCAGTCCAGTGAAATCTAGAGACATGGAGACTGGGAGGTTGCTCAGAGGTTAAAGCACTTTCATATAAGCATGAAGATCAGAACTTGGATCAGCAAAATACACTTAAAGTGCTAAGCTTGTACAGTAGCTCACATGCAATTCTAGCCTCAAAAGACAGACAGGATCCTCAAAGCAAGACTAGCAGTATCAGTGAGTTCTGAGTTTGATTCTGAGAACTTGCTTACATCAGTAAGGAGGGAAAGGTTATCCCTGACATTAACCTCAGACTTTCACATGCATCCGCATGTGTGCACATGTGCATGTGCACACACAAGCCTGGATGTATGCAAAACATGCATACACACACCCACACACTTATAAACATATGAAAAATAAGAAAAAAGCAAGAAATGGAATATGATATTTGGACTAAATGGATTATGAAGTAAATATTCTATATATGTTACATGATTTTAGTTTAGTGTTATATAAAATGCAGAACATGGAGAAAATAAAGTCTACCAGTAATCCTTTATTGTGCTCTAAACACATTCTGATTCCATGTATAACTGTATGAGATTATATCTTTCAAATGGCTGTTATTCTAGATATGATTTCATTTGTGTTTCAACACTTTTACTTATCAGCCATCTGCATATTTTAACTCTGTCCTTTTCAACTGCACCAAGTCATACACCACTATATTGCACATACTTAAAAGCAGTTAATAAGCCATTTGATAGAAACATAAAAGATAGATCATGTAATCATTTCCTTCATGCAGTGATAGGTGAGACAGAAATATACCAAAATGTACATCTTGACAATTGACAGAAGCAATCGTGATACATAATTATTTCCAATAAGATTCCACTTGAATAATGTCATCTTTGCCTTTTATGTCTTTCTTTCTTTAAATTCTACTGTAGTCTGATCTTATTTAAAACCTAAAACAACTGAGGGGGCAGTGTCAAATAATGAAGGATCCATATGATAAAAATTTTTGTAATTCTTTATACATGGAACTTACCACCGGTAGAATCTATCTTTCATTTTTAGTGCCTTGTTGCTGTTCTATTTATATTTTTATGAACATGAACTCCACCTCTGTGTCTAATAGATGGGATTGCTATGTGGCCTGAGTACTCTTGGATTTTTAAAAGAATCATGTCAAAGCTAAATTTTCATCACATGTTCTGAAACTCTACCCCAGGGTGTTTTCATTTATATTTAATGTAAAATCAAGGATATTGGAGGTGGAACAGATTGTTCTTCATTGAATATAATAAACAGTATCAGCTCACTTTGAATTCCAGAAATAACATTTGGAATGTTCTTTCTGGTAGAGCACTTCAGGGTATCTGGGTAGCTTGGTCCTTGGTAATTTAAAAGCTGAATCACCTAACATGGCAACAAAGGAAACCAAGGAGACTTATAATAAAATACACAATTTAGAGAAAGCTTCTAAAAGTGTAGGGTCTCTCTCTCTCTCTCTCTCTCTGTCTCTCTGTGTGTGTGTGTGTGTGTGTGTGTGAGAGAGAGAGAGAGAGAGAGAGAGATTTTTTCTTTATAAAAACCACATTTCTTATCCTCTTTAATTTCCTGCCTGTATTATATTTCTTGAGCACAGTGAGCTATGGGTTTCTATTATTTGACAAAGCAACACATTATGTGAGAAGCCCTTAAAATTAGCCTTTCCCTACAATTTCCTCTACAGGGCCCCTCTCTCTGGGTTCTCAAATGTGCAGTAATACCTAAAGTAGTGTAGCTGTGATTAGTAAAAACCTGTCAGTCTGAAGTAATGGAAATACTATTAAAGATGGCTTAAAACATGAAGGTCATTTATTGACTGGCCAACTCCAAAGGATAAAAGGCAGATCTGGACAGACATATACAAAAATGGATGGCGAGAGTTGAATTTCTTAGGAATCTGACATTTCTCAATTCTTCTTTTTATTTTTGTGTATTATTCTTCATTTCATTAATTTCTTTCCTGATTTTTTATTATTTTATTTATTTACATTTCAAATGTTATACCCCTTCCTGGTTTCCCCTCTTCAAACCACTTATCCCATCCCCCTCCCCACTTCTTCTATGAGGGAGCTCCCCCACTCACCCACCTACTCCCATCTCACCGACCCTAGCATTCCCTTACACTGGGGCATCAAGTCTCTACAGGACCAAGGGCCTCCCCTCCCATTGAGCCAGATAAGGCCATCCTCTGCTATATACGTAGATGGAGCCATGGGTCCCTCCGTGTGTACTCTTTAGTTGGTGGTTTAGTCCTTATGAGCTCTTGGGGCGTCTGGTTGGTTGATATTGTTGTTCTTCCTATGGGGTTGCAAACCTCTTCAGCTCTTTCAGTCCTTTCCATAACTCCTCCATTGGGGTCCCTGTTCTCAGCCTGATGGTTGGCTTCGAGCAGCATCTCTTTTGGCCAGGCTTGGGCAGAGTCTCTCAGGACAGCCACATTAGGCTCCTGTCAGCAAGCACTTCTTGGCATCAGCAATAGTATCTGGGTTTGGTGTCTGCATGTGGGATGGATTCCCAGGTGGGGCAGTCTCTGAATGGCCTTTCCTTCAGTCTCTGTGCCACACTTTTCCCCTGCATTTCTTTTAGATAGGAACAAATCTGTGTTAAAAATTTTGAGATGGATGGGTGGACCCATCCTTCAACTGGAGGCCGTGCCTAACCTCTAGATACGGTCTCTACAGGTTCTCTCGCCCCTTTGTTGGGTATTTCAACTACTGTCATCCTAGTTGGATCCTGGGAGCCTCTTGCTTTCCTGGCATCTGGGACTTTCTAGTGGCTATCCTAAGTTCCCCATCCCCCCCTGCTTATGTTGGTCTCACTCTCCTATCCCTAGGTAATCACTCTTTAAGTTGTATTATGATTATTCACAAACTCAAGAGTTGTCTTCTACCAACTTCTCATTTCTTAATCTACCCACTAAATCAATTCTTCAGAACATTTTGTAGTCCAATGCCGTGACTTCACATTTAAATAAAATTTATTTTGAGGCCACATTGCGGCAGAATATTTCAGATGGGAATAATGGGGAAATCCAAAGAGTTGAAAGCAATAGTCCTGGATTCTGTGATCTCAGAAGTAGCAACTGGCATAGCAAACCTGCTACAGGTTACCAAGCCAGAGAAGTCGGCAGCTGGATACAGATGAAGAAGCAAGAAGCCTACAACGTAGATGGGCCCATCTTGTAGACTCTGAGAGGCACAGAGCTGCTAGTGTCAGTCTAAAGTACAAGGAAGCTGGGGCCTCATATGCTGGAGCAACAGCAGGAAATAAAAACCCATCCCATTCCAGGATGAAGGGCCACATGAGAGTCTTTTTGCTCTATCTAGATGTTCAGCCTATTATATAGTTACCATGTCACTCTATTTGTTGACCACCTGCCACGCTTCTCTGGAAACCTTCACAGATATGTGCATAAGTAACACTTTGAAAACTCTAAGTCCAGTGAAGCTGACATACAAAATTAACCATAGGTATCTGCCAGAAATAGATTTTGTGATTGTCCCTGGGAAAGGGAATTCAGGAAAGCCCTGTTATGATTTTCAGTATCAACACATGGGGAAGATTGGTTTACAATAGTATTATTGTATTGGTTTACAATAGTATTATAATCTGATAGTATTATTAAAGGAATGGTTGCAGAATTTTCTGGAAACATTTATTGTAAGTAACTTTGTAAAGAATCCTAAGTGCAGAGAACAGTATGGTCAACCTATTTTCTCATCATGCAGCTCATTGACTTGGAGCTTCCTCTAAGTGACAATGTAACAAACCCTAGGTGTCATCTTTCCTTGTGTAATCCTTTGTTTTGTATCTCCAAAAGGACCTAAGCCCTAACCATAAGAATGAGAGGAGAAGCCCTTGGTCTTACCAAGGCTGGACCCCCCAGTGTAGGGGAATGTCAGGGCAGAAAGGTGGGAAGGGGTGGGTGGATGGGTAGGGGTAGAAGAAGGAGGAGGGGGGATAGGATAGGGGGCTTATGGATGGGGAACCTGGAAAGGGGATAACATCTGAAATGTAAATAAAATATATCTAATAAAAAAAAAGAATCTCCCACAACATTACCACCACCCCTTACAAATGGAAAAGATCGCCTTCAGTCAGGTAAATTCTTCCTTGGTCTCAGAAAATTACTTGTTATTATATGTGAATCCAGATGTACATAAATCTGTAGTTTTGCTTTCCATTTCTTTCATTATTCAAAACATTTATATTTATTTAGAGGTTATTGTGCTAGTTACTGTTTTATTGTTATGAAGAGACGCCATGGCCATGACAGCTCTTTTATAGAAAAGCATTTAATTGGAGCTGGCTTATAGTTCAGAGGGTTAGTGCATTATCATCATGGCAGGAAATATGACAGCATGCAGGCAGAAATGGTGCTCGAGAAGTAGCTGAGACTTCTACATCCTGATCCATTTGCAGAGAAGCAGATTCTGGGCCTCAAATGGGCCTTTCAAACTGCAAAGCCCTGACCCCTCAAATGATACACTTCCTTCAATGCCTTTTAATCCTCCTAATCATTTTAAGTAGTGCCACTCCCTAGTACTAAGCATTCAAATATATATAAGTCTATGGAGGTCATTGTTATTCAAACCACCACACGTATTTAAAGGTTATTTAGCTATGGCCAGTTTCAGAGCCTGGATTCTGTTGACTGCATCCTTGAGGGCCATTTCATATTAGTCTTGCAAGAGTTTGATGCACTTCAGTATGCAGGTGGCTATGGAGGCTCAACTTGCCAATTTGTAGCTAAGTGGAAGCATACTCAAGGTGGCTGTTTTCCTTTCAATATGACCGAATAGTTTTTTGTTAGTATAACAAGTATCAACTTCTTCTTGTTACTTCAGGTCTGAAAACAGTAAATTGTACAAGGGCCCATTATTCCCATTAATGGTAAATACGATTTAGTGATGTAAATGCCAGTATGCACTTGATAAGAGAAAAACTAAAAAAAAAAGAATGCTATTTAATACACAAGGAGCACACATAGATGTATACAATTCAAATTCAGGGCAAAAGGTTTCTAGATATCTTGAGAGATGCTTCAACAGTTAAGAGTGAGGCTCTGGAAAGAGTGGGAGGAGGGGACGCCATGCCTCCATCTCCATGTGGTTGCTTGGTGTACAAGCCAGACCCCGCACATGCTAGGCCAGTACTCTGACAACTCAGACACAGCCCAGCCCTGAATCTTTATTTAGCTTGTTCTCTAATTGTAAAGCCCAGTTTTCAGTGACACCGCAGTTATTGTTTGATTCCATCCCATGTCTGTCTTCTCTCTCTCTCTCTCTCTCTCTCTCTCTCTCTCTCTCTCTCTCTCTCTCTCTCTCTCTCACACTCTCTCTCACACACACACACACACACACACACACACACACACACCCAAAAAGGAAAATAAAAATAACACTCAGATTTTTAAAGTGTGATTCAGTTTCTCTGCATGGCATATGCTTTCAGGGTACCATGTGCCTGTTATACATTCACTTGGGAGAGAACCATTTTATGTCATTCTGCCAATAACTGGATTAACGGATCTAATTATTTTGTCTCACATGTAATTCCTAGGGACAGTTTTTTAATTTAATTTTGTTTCTAAAATTATGTGTAACTATAAAGATTCCACCAACTGGGTATGGGTGTTCGTCATTTCATTGGGCATGCGATATTTGGCAAATGCCTTTGAAAATTTAACTGAAACTTAAGATCATGTATAACATTTACGTGACTCGAAAATTAACTCTAGGACATATATAGTCAAAGAAGCACAGATGGTGCTCTTGTTCTCCTTTCTCCCCTGTGGCCGTTGGTTTGTTTAGCTTTCAGTTACTAGTTATTGAACTCATGGCTTTATGCATGCTAGCCATAGGCTGTATCACTGAGCTATACCTCAGATCCAACTCTCATTATTTAATGAGTATATGATCTAGTCCCATCCTGCTCTTAGAAAGAGTAGTATTATACTAAAGGAGTGTTTATTTGTGCCATTTTCTACTGAACTATATGTTTAACACCCACTACATTATGTTTTCACACACACACACACACACACACACACACACACACACACACACTAAGAAAAAGTAAATAGCTAGTGTACATGCATGTTGTGGTGTTTAAATACAAATGATGGCCCTAATAGACTCATATGTTTGTATGCTTGGCACATAGGGAATGGCACTATTAGTAGGTGAGCCCTCATTGGGGTAGTTGTGGCCTTGTTTGAGGGAGTATGTCCTGATGGTGGTGAGATTTGAGTGTGTGTGTATGTGTGTGTGTGTGTGTGTGTGTGTGTGTGTGTGTGTGTGTGTGTGTTACCTCAGCTGTTATTTCCTCTGTGGCTGTGTCTTAGTTATGGGATCTCTTGCTGTGAAGATACAGCATGACCACATCAACTCTTAGGACAACATTTAATTGGGGCTGGCTTACAGTTTCAGAAGTTTAGTCCATTATCATCATGGCAAGAAACACTGCAGCATCTAGACAAACATGGTGCTGGAGGAGCGAAGAATTTACATCTTGACCTGAAGGCAGCCAGGAGTGGGCGAGAATGCATAATGTAGTGGGTGTTAAACATATAGTTTAACGCGCGCGTGTGTGTGTGTGGGTGTGTGTGTGTGTGGGTGTGTGTGTGTGTGTGTGTGTGTGTGTATTCAAGCTACACTCAGACTCCTGCTGCCTTCAGATCAAGGCGTAGAACTCTCAGCTCCTTATCCAGCCCCATGTCTACCTGCATTTTTCCCTGCTTCCCGTCATGATGATTGACAACGGACTAAACATCTGAACCTGTAAGCTAGCCCCAATTAAATATTTTTCCCTTATAAGATTTGCCATGGTCATGGTGTCTGTTCACAGCAATAGAATCCCTAACTAAGGCACATGTATAACTTCTAAAAATTTCAATGAGGCACATTTTTATTCTTATGGTTGTCACCTGACAAATACATTTATGTAAGAGTTTAACTGCCCCACCCCTATCTAATCTTTTCTCCCAAGTGGTTTCTTATTAGTTTCCTACTATACACATTTGAAATTACCTCAGTAACCTTTTGTTAGCTTTTTCCTCTATTCCTGAACTATTGAACCAGTTTCGTTCAATTCTCAGTTGACATTAATATATACAAGCCAAGCAGTTTCCCACTCCATGCTTTACAAACTTTTCTTCCTCCCCATTTATGGATAGATGGATTATACCCACATCTGCTGGAATCAACCAGATGCAGGTGTCTCCTGTCTTCTATATAGCATTAGTCATAGTTGCCTAGGTAAATGTGTGCCTGATTCTTCCCACTTTTATTCAGCAGCTGTTGTGCTAGGAATCTGCAGCTTGCTCTCTGGTTGATTTGCATCCTGAGAATCCTCTGCTTCTTTCAGGGACCTGTGAGCAGTACCAGAAGCATTCTTGTTCATGATACACTACCAGACTGACTCCCTCCCTCCCAATTTCCTTCTACAAAGTGTTGGTAGTTTTTATCCTGTCATTCATGGGAATATCTTGGGAGCTCATTTGGCTGGTGGTGCTCCTGGATTTTTTACTTTGCCGTCTTACTTACCTTCTCTCTTTTAAAGGGAGAGATCCAAACTGTTTTGCCAACTTCCCATAATCCAATGGTGGCTGTAGATTTTATAAAAAATAAAGTATGCCTTGCATAATTATTTATAAGTATGAAATATCTCTTATATCATTTAAAACTTTACTTAACATAATTAGCACGCGAGAAGACAAATCTAAGCAAATGGTAGTTCTCACAAACTTAGAACATGTCAATCATCCACGGTGGAAAAATAAAACTCAGCTATACTGCAAGAGACAAACCTTTTTCCCCCTTGAAAGTGAACAGCAGCCCACTTTCTATGGTACATATGCAATGATTACATATATTTTAATTGTTGGGTTTCTTTACTCCTGTGAGCTTCAAAGCCTATCTATTTTTTTTAACTTGACTTCCTGCAATGGGAATCATCTGTAAAGAAACATGGGAAATATTTGCCCTGTTTGTAGTTTCTGCTGGTAGTATTTTTCGAATTATAAGGACTTCCATAATTAATTGATTTCAGTAGTGAACATGGTTCACCTGCTCAAAATACTAAATTTATCCACAGGTTTTTCTTTAATTTCCACCTGGGAATGGAGAACTCAAAGTAATGGGATGTTTTTCTTGAGCAGTGGATATCAACCTGTGGGTTGCAGCCCCCTCCCCTGCTATCACAGACGTCACCTAAGACCATCAAAAAACACAAATCTTTACATTAAGCTTCATAACAGTTGCAAAATTACAGTTATGAAGTAGCAATGAAATAGTTTATGGTTGGAAGGTCACCACAACATCAGGAACTATACTAAAGGGCCATAGCGTTAGGAAATGGGAAACACTATCCTAGTGCTATGCCTCCACTAAATAAATCAGAGTTATTGAATAACATCAAGAATTTCCATGATTAGGTTTAAATAAGTTTGTGAAAAGGATATATATTTTCCAGAAAATTTTACCCAAAGTGTACTAGTGGGATGAAAATTACAGTTTAAGAGACTATTAACTTTCAATCATTAAACATTTGTTAGTAAATGCTAAGCAAATCTTCTAGATGCTCACCCCAAGATCAGAAACAACATTCCCAGAGTTCAAGATCCCACGGGGAGGGGGAGGGATGATGAACTCAAAATCATTGTGAATAAGAAAATATTCTAGCTATTACTATTAAAGAAGATATTTAGACTTTCAATTTGTTAAAATTTGCGAGCTGTACAATCTTGGGATGCTGTGACATGATGTTGTCATTTACAAAGTTCACACTGCAGAACTGTGCAATGGAGTCACAAAAAATAAAAATCACAAGAAGCATCATAAGCTCTTAAGTCAGATTATGATTTTCTGTGGGGCTATACTCATAGCCATCCTAAGCTGCATGCAGCCCATGGGCCAAGGTGTCAATACCCTTGTGAGAAGGAGTAAGAAGGTACTTGCAGGGCCTATATACTCTAAACATTAGAACCCATTAACTTTTTTCTTCTAACTTTTATAAGCTATTAATTTGAGAGGCACCAGGGTGTTATCTGCCCACCTCTAGATTGAAAAAGAAACACAGAATCAAGGCTATTCTAGGCATCTGTCAAGCTGTAATTACCTCTTTGCTCAGAGAAATCTTTATGTAAGCCTAATGCAGATTGGCGTTTCTCCGGTTTAAAAGAACATTCCCAGTGATCTTTTGAATAGAATGATCCTTAGTAATGATGCTTATTTCAATATGTTTTGATACAGGGAAGATGTTCCCAGTGTGGCCCTGACATGGGAGATTACACCTTTAATTCAGTAATTTCTTATTTATTTATTCATCTCCTTTTTTCGAGTTTAGAGTTATTGAATGATGTTAAGTGAAGCATTTCCAAGGTTTAAATAAGTTTATGAAAATATACATCAGGTGTTGTACAGTTTTCCAGAAATTTTTACCCAAAATGTAGGGGGGATGGAAATAAGTTTATAAGAGAGCATTCATTTTCAAACATTAAACATTTGTTCAGTGTCTTAAGCTGAGCTTCCAGAAGTTTACCCTAAGATCAGAAACTATGAGTAAGTAACCCACTAGAAAGACCTCATGAGAAGACTGAATTAGGAAGGTAGGAAGAAGAACTTTGTCAGAAGAAAAAAAATGCAGTGTCAGACAAGGTTTCCCAGAAGGGATACTTAGTCTACAGGAGAATTCGAGATACATTGGGTGACATCTAAGAGTGGCCCCACTAGGATGCTCACTGGGTTATAGACTTGACGGCAGCCTAACCATACTAATGCCATGCATTTAGATAACACAAAATTGGTGACCTGAGAACATTTCTTGGAAAAGAATTAAGCTAGGTGCTGGGTGCTGGGAGTGAGAGGACCTTAGGTCAGTGTATGCCATCCTCCATCCCCCACATCATGCTTTCTCTCTACGCCTTACATGTATTCTATTCCCACTATTTTTGCCCGAAGATGCGTAATGAGTGTCAGATCTAGTCCATTTTCTAGAAATGTACCAATCTCACATTGGAGACTATCTGTGCTTAAGTCTAGTTTGTTTCCAGGCAAAGAGTCCTCTTTCACATACTATTATCTCCAGAGAAACAACTTTGGAGTAAATTAATTTAAATGTAAAAAAGATAATTGCTGTCAAGTGTCTGCTCATCTGATCTTTAATTCACATCATAAATATGCAAAGAGAGTAACCTGAAAGTTCTGACAAGGGGTGATGGATCACCAGCCACTCAAATGCCAATTAAATGAATGGATGGTGTGGGTAAGAAAGTGCCCTATCCATTAACACTATATCTATGCAGAAGAGAACTAAATACAATGGAAGTGTTTGAGTCCCAGGCACTTTCCTAGGTATTTGATGTATTTAATCATCATTGCAATCCTCTAAGGCAAGTACATTTAACCATCACTTAATGATGGGGACATGGATTTTGTCATTGGGTGAACATCATGGACTGTAATTACACAAAATATGGTATAACATCACTGGCCAAGGTAGTCCCAAAACACTACCATTGTATTGCTGTCCATCTTTGACCAAAGCAATTATTTTTATTTTGAAAAATGAATTCATCCAAGAGATAAAAATATATCCATCTGATACCTATTTATTATACAACCTGTGTTACAGGCATAAGATAGGGTGAGTGCTGTTTATGTAAAATAACAAAATAGATCTGGTCCATTCTTCTGTTGATGGTATGACCTAGTATCAAATGCTAATTTAAAAAAAATGAAAGAAAATACATAGGTAATTACAGATTATGGTATTTGTTATGGAAGAAAAATCCAGGATACTAGAGAAGATAGTATTGGCAGAAGAGTAAGACAGTCAGAGAAGTCTTCAGTGAGGAAGAGGTGTTTAAGATACAGCCTACAGCTTAAATGGAAAAAGCCAGCAGCAGGCCAAGAAGGAAGTGAGAAAGTGGGGTTGGCTGGAGCTTGGGGAAAGTGTAATAAGAGCTGTGGATGTCCTTAAAAATGAAAACGTGGTGTGGAAAGATGAGAAGCAAGGACCAATGAAGTGAGACAGGGCATTTGGGAGTAGAAGTTGGCAAGTGAGCGAGAGCCAGATGCCCATGTGTGTAAATCAACTTTTCCTGAAACACAACCAGAGCCATGGCCTTCATGTATTGTTCATGGTCACCTCTACTCTAGGATAACACATTCCATAAAATGTAACATACAGTCTAGCCCTCAAAGCCTAAAATATTTACTATCTCATTACAGAAAAAGTGTTAACCCATGGTCTAGACCACAAAAAGAAGTCTGGGATTTATTCCAAGCAAGAAAGGTGCAAAAAGAGGGTTTGGGGCAATAGAATTGAGTAAGGCAACTCAGGCCAGCAAGCTGGCTCAGCAGGTAAAGGTTTTTGCTGTTACGACTGACCACATGGTGGAAAGAGAGAAGCGACTCCTGCAAGTTCCTCTCAAGCCCTCACAAAAGCGCCACTACACTCTCATGCCCTTGCCCAATAAATAAGTGTAATTATAAAATAAGGCAAGTCAACATTTAGTAACTGAATTCTGGGTATCCTTTGTCAAAAATGGAATCCCACAATGAAGCAGGAAGCCATTCGAAGTTCTTAAAAGAGTCTGGATATGACTGACTCAGAGCAGTGCTCTGGGTGCCAAGAAAACCACTGCACCCATTAGGACTTATTTGTATACATTGAAGTGGAGACTGAGAGGTATCAAGAAGTAGAATGTAACCCGTGACCTTCTAGCTTGGCAACTGGGTATGTAACAGTCCCAAACAACATGATGAGTCCATGAAAGTATAAGAACATCCTGAGAGTTCCCCATTAATAAGTTCTCGGGACTGTACTGCATGCAAATCATGTCTCTGTTTTTCCAATCAGCAGTCAAACAAGATCTACCAATATTCACTTTCTCATTGCCCATGTTTGGAGCAAATGTATAATGGAGCCACAAAGCTGTAGTCAAAGTGATGTCTTTTAGGTAGAAAGGCTTAGACTTTGTGTACTTTTATCTTTACATTTTATAGAGATTATATGTAATTTGTATTATGCATTCACATAAACTAATTGTGACATTTGTTGTCAAAGTTGCAAGTATTTGAGATCACTGGTGAAAACTCTTCAAATGCAAATTAAATGTATATTGGCATGGACTGTTCAGGGAACACCTTTGAGACATACTCTGTGGGACTTAAAATAGTTCTAGAGCTCTTGCAGTCACCCTAACATTTAGTTTGTGATACTAGTGGAGGATCACATACTAACATTTCTCAGATCCCATCTTCCATAAGAAGGTTCTAGTACTTTGTTTAGCTTGAGCAAGAATAGCTCTGAGGATGCTAAGCCCTAGGAAGGCCTCCCACTTCAAGTCATCTTTGCATCTAAACCAAGAGAATAGGCAAGGAACTTCATTGGGTATCTTTTCTATGCCACCCAAGGTGAATAGAATCTTAAGCCCCAAGCTACCTACATGAATCTTCTTTGGATTATCATTTTCTTCCATTTGTAGTCTTCTTTATGGCATTTTCATATACAGTTCAGATTGATTCTTTCCTGTTGCTTGTTCCTCTTCCCATCTCCTCATTTGTAGCTTAGATCTTAGTATTCTCCTTTCCACTTACCACCACACTTGTTCTGTTACCTTCCACCCTCCCTCCTGAAAGTCCTTTTCCTCTCTCATGAATACCCTCTAGTATCCTGACCTCAACCCACATATGTTCACACACATAAAATTTAGAAGTTGAGATTTGCATATGAAAATTCTCATATGTCTTAAGGAACAGGCCCAGCCCAAGTTATAGTGTAGAAGCCTGAGGAATGACTCATGTGGAATAATTTCTGGGAACCTATATGGAGAGTCCCATTTTTCTTTCTTTCAAAAAAAAATCTAACATATCCTCTACATAGAGGAATTATATGTAAATAGTGAGCTATTAAATGTGCAAGTAATTACCTGTTCTGTTCTGACTTCCAGCAGAAGTTTGATCGGGGTAGAATGTTATTAGGGTGGAGTTATTTTGAGTTTTGTTTCCCTCAACCTCTGTCCTAAAGATTTATTCTGGGACTTCCCCCTCCATAGCTCTAAAGATATATTTAAATGATGCCATGTATGGACCCTGAATTGACTATCAATATCTCATCTGGGCAGAGAAAATATATTCCTAAAAGAATCTCTAATGCCTGTCTTATTTTCATTCTTACAGTATTTTTAATTGTTAATAGTGCAAACAGCAGATATAAAAATAAAACAGGGCCTTACACTTTTATCAAAATAAAATTCATATAGTAATAGTCTCTCACCTTTTGTATATCACTGTGAAATTCTGCTATGTATTGTGATTCATTTAGACTTTGTTATTTTTAAATTCCATACTGTGTTTTTTATATTAGTTTTAGATTTACTTATATATTTTCTTATGTGTGGCGGAGTCTTAATTTTTGAAACAGGGTCTTTCCTTGAAAGCCTAATTGGCCTGGTCCACACTCTATAGCCTAGTATGACCTTAAACTTAATGCAGTTCCACCTCCAACGCTGAACTCTCACCCTCCAATGCTGAGGTTGTAGGTGTGCTCCTCCAGGTCAGGCACTCACACTGCTCTTTATATAAAATATATTGAAAACTTTATCTTTTGCCTCAGTTTTTGTTGAAGTCATTGTTGTTTGTTTGTTGAATTCTTTTCTTCTCACCTCCTACAGAGTATTTTCCCTCTTTTGCCTATTTAAAGATGGATCTTGCTTGAGTATCAAAGAAACTCAAGGAAAAAAATGCTTTCTTTAAAGTGAAAATATTAGCATTTATTTTTTCCAAAGATTATTGCATGTGGTTGGATCGGCCTTTGTAATTCACCCTAGTTCTGGATCTAAGCTTCCACTTAAGCTTCCATTTGGTAGCAGGAATGAAAACTACAACAGCATTAAAAGTGTAAGACAACCTCTCTGGCTCTGTTATGTAGCCTTGAATGTGGAAAAAACAAGAGACAATGAGAGTACCAAAAACCACCTTGTATTATTATCTTAGGGGATATGTAAGGCAACAGTACAGGGTTTGCTCTTGGGGCTTTGTGCTCAGGGAGCTGTTCTCCCACTTGTGTTTGGTTTACTTGTTCACTTTTGTTGCTAACCCCAATGTATATCTATTATTGAAAAGTAATCTTTCTGTGATTCTTTCAGGTAGTACATAAAAAGATAGCTTCAGGGAGTAACCTTTTTGGTTTTTTCACATAGTCACAAAGCAAACTACAACCTCTCTAAATATAAAAGTGGGAAGCTCTCTGTAAGGCAAAGGACACTGTGGTTAGGACAAAATGGCAACCACCAGATTGGGAAAAGATCTTTACCAATCCTACAACAGATAGAGGGCTTATATCCAAAATATACAAAGAACTCAAGAAGTTAGACCGCAGGGAGACAAATAACCTTATTAAAAATGGGTTTCAGAGCTAAACAAAGAATTCACAGCTGAGGAATGGTGAATGGCTGAGAAACACCTAAAGAAATGTTCAACATCTTTAGTCATAAGGGAAATGCAAATCAAAACAACCCTGAGATTTCACCTCACACCAGTGAGAATGGCTAAGATCAAAAACTCAGGTGACAGCAGATGCTGGCGAGGATGTGGAGAAAGAGGAACACTCCTCCATTGCTGGTGGGATTGCAGACTGTTACAACCATTCTGGAAATCAGTCTGGAGGTTCCTCAGAAAATTGGACATTGAACTGCCTGAGGATCCAGCTATACCTCTCTTGGGCATATACCCACAAGATGCTCCAACATATAAAAAAGACACGTGCTCCACTATGTTCATAGCAGCCTTATTTATAATAGCCAGAAGCTGGAAAGAACCCAGATGCCCTTCAACAGAGGAATGGGTACAGAAAATGTGGTACATCTTCACAATGGAATATTACTCAGCTATCAAAAACAATGACTTTATGAAATTCATAGGCAAATGGTTGGAACTGGAAAATATCCTCCTGAGTGAGGTAACCCAATCACAGAAAAACACACATGGTATGCACTCATTGATAAGTGGCTATTAGCCCAAATGCTTGAATTACCCTAGATGCATAGAACAAATGAAACTCAAGACAGATGATCAAAATGTGAATGCTTCACTCCTTCTTTAAAAGGGGAACAAGAATACCCTTGGCAGGGAATAGAGAGGCAAAGATTAAAACAGACACAGAAGGAACACCCATTCAGCCTGCCCCATGTAGCCCACACATACAGCCACCCAATTAGACAAGATGGATGATGCAAAGAAGAGCAGGTAGACAGGAGCTGGATGTAGATCTCTCCTGAGAGACATAGCCAGAATACTGCAAATACAGAGGCGAATGCCAGCAGCAAACCATTGAACTGAGACCAGGACCCCCGTTGAAGGAATCAGAGAAAGAACTGGAAAGCTTGAAGGGGCTCGAGACCCCATATGTACAACAATGCCAAGCAACCAGAGCTTCCAGTGACTAAGCCACTACCTAAAGACTATACATGGACTGACCCTGGACTCTGACCTCATAGGTAGCAATGAATATCCTAGTAAGATCACCAGTGTAAGGGGAAGCCCTGGGTCCTGCTAGACTGAACCCCCAGTGAACGTGATTGTTGGGGGGAGGTGGCAATGGGGGAGGATGGGGGGGAACACCCATAAAGAAGGGGAGGGGGAGGGATTAGGGGGGTGTTTGCCCAGAAACCGGGGAAGGGAATAACACTCGAAATGTAAATAAAGAAATACTCAAGTTAATAAAAAAATTTTAAAAAAGTGGGAAGCTCTCACTGTCACTCAAGTCCATACTCAAAACAGATTTCCCAACAGAGAAGAAAGCAGGATTTCTCTCTGCCTTTCCATGGATGAAGTACAGCCACTGGTCAGTTTATAAGGGACATTCCTAGGGTGAGGCTAAATTCAAACAGAGAGGCACACTTTAGAGATTTTGTGATTATTGTGATTGACTAAGAATCTGTGCACTTTTCAGGTGGACCAAGACACTGATAGGTGTTGTAGGATTTTGAGGATTGTTTCTAAATAGTCATGATTGAAATATCCACCCATGCTTCCCTACTCTGATTTTCACCTTTTGATAAGATAGTTCCATCTGTCCTATGGCAGTTTATAAATCTCTGCATGTTGCCATCTTTGAAGTTTTCTTGAGGCTATTATCTGTATCTGTGCCAACTTTTAAAATAGTACTTCCCTGTTGGTGCTCACGTTCATCCACGTATGTCCACATTACCAACTGGGACTAGAGTTTCCGAACACCACCTTTATGGCTAACTTCAATTCTAATGGAGCTCTACATCATCCCAAGGTTCATATGACACTGTAATGGCTATGATTCTTAACCCTAAGGAACATCTGAAAAGCCCCAGTACTTCTGAATACAGAATATAGGACCACTGGGTCCAGAAAATAGGGCCACTGTATTTAATTCTACCTATTCTTCTCACCTCTCCATCCTTAGATAGCACTCTTAATGGGAGAACTCTAGGCATAAACTTCCCCTGATACCAACAACTCCATGATACCTGGTCCTTCCTTTTCCATGACTGGGTAGTCTCCCTCTCTCCTCTCTGTTAATTTTGATCACCCCACAAGCCATCTCTGAGACAAGCATTTTTTGTGTATATAGTTGATTCCAATTGTATTCACATGAAATGTAACTCAGGGGAAGAGGAATAGAGTCAAAGAGAGGTAAAGCTAGCAAACTTCCTAGTAATAGAAACAGCATGGTACTGGCACAAAATAGACATATAGACCAATGAAACACCATAAAAAGTGAGTACATGTTACTACAACCATCTGCTATTTGACAAAGATGACAAAAAACACACTGGATGAAGAAAATTTCAACAAATGGTGCTGTAAAACTGGATGTCCACATGTAAAAGAATAAAATTAATACCATATTTATAACCATGCTTAAAAATTAATCCCAAATTGATCAGATTTAATGTAAAGCCTGGAATATTAAAACTGCTAGAAGAAAATATGCACAGTATATTTTCACACCTGCATGATTCAGGTGTGAGAATGGACTCTCTGAATAGGACCAAGTTTGCTCGGAAATTAAGGTCAGTAATTGACAAGCAGGACGTCATACAAGTTACAAATTTGTACATAATAGAGGAAACAATCAATTGCATGAATGAGCCCACAGAGGGAGAGAGAATCTTTTGTCAGCTGTACATCCAATAGAAGACTGATATCTCAGATATATAATGAGCTAAATAAACA
Organism: Rattus rattus; assembly: GCF_011064425.1. NCBI lineage: Eukaryota > Metazoa > Chordata > Mammalia > Rodentia > Muridae > Rattus > Rattus rattus. Next base: position 29,861,736 of record NC_046172.1, read on the forward strand.
AATAATCAAGAAAATAACCCAATTAAAAGGTAAGCTGTGAATCTGAACAGAAAGTGCTCAAAAGAAGAAAAAAAAAGCAACTGAGAAATATCTCACAAAAGTTCACATCTACAAGAGTTACAAAAATATATGGAAATGATTTTGAGATTTCATGTCAATCAGAATGGCAGAAAGATAAAGAGACAACTCAAAACAAATACGCTTGAGAACTCAGAGAAAAGGAGTCCCCCAATTCGGTTATTCGGTTTTCAGACTGTTGTAGCCATTATGAAAATTACTGTGCAGAATTCTCAAAAGGCTAAAAATAGATCTACTTATGATCCAGTTATTCCATTTCTTGGCAATCACAGTGGTGTTCACTCTTAAACACAGGTACACACAGAAAAGCTGAAATGGATTCTTTAGGTTGTTTTTGTGCAGTGGTAGAAGAAGGGGTCATAAATCTGAGAAGGAGTTGGAGAGTGACCAGAGATGATGTAAATATAACACCTGTGTATGAAGTAAACTAAGAAATAAATTTTTAAAAAATGAGGTAAAAGGCCATGAGCGTGAAACAGAACTTACTATGTAGACCAGGCTGGCCTCAAATTCACAGCAGTCGGCTTACCTCTGTCTCCTGAATGCTAGGATTAAAGACTTGCACAACGTGTTCAGCCTCAATGGTGAATTGTAAAACCATCTACTATTTTTGGCAATGGCAAGTTCATTTTCCTGTGTAGCACAGATTATTATTTAAGTTGAATAACTTAAAATTATTCAACTGTGGATCAACTTGATTGTAATATTTATACTTTGATTCCTGTCTAGAATTTCTCTGTGGAAGGTAATTCCCTGACTTTTCCCATGAGCCATACATGGCTAGGATGGATCTTTGTAGAGTGATCTTACAAGCCATTTGACGTGAGAAAGGAACTCAGTTGACTGCTATGTCTCCTATCATTTCTCTCTGCACCCTTTGTCATTTTTCTTCTATTGAAAATGCGCCAAACTTAATATTTCATCTGTGCCGTTTTCTGAGACCTGCTTTTCTCTTACCTTATGCTGGCATTCCCTTGGCTTCTCATTATTAATTCACAGGCCATTATTCTTACATCCCTCTTCAAAATTTGCTCTTGTTCATTACGTACATTCTCTAATAATACCACCCCAAGTTCTCCAAGTGTAGAAACATTCCCTATATGTATTTAAGTACTGGCACCTTCTGAATTCTCTTCCATATGCTAGATTAATATCAACATTTAAATGTTCACATGGGGGAAACACCGTCTTAGTTTATTCATCTCTTTAACTCTCCCACTTTGATCATTCTATTTTAAGCAAGAACTCCTATCTCCATACCTTTAACGTTTTTGACACATAGAAAAGGCCTCCTCAAATTTTATAAACTCCTAGTACCTGAACCCTTCTCTCTGAACCCTTTCCTATATGCTCACTGAAACTTCATTTGGACTTTCTATCAGTGTCCCTTCCTACCAGTCAAGTCAGAACCTTACCACATCCAGTTTAAACAAATTTCCTCAACACTGTCTTCAGAAACAAAATGCTTATTCCTCCCATGGATTGAAAGCTCACTATGGTAATGCTGATTTGTCTGCCATCTTACTTCCTGCCACCCTCTAGGATGATGTTAGCCACATTACTAACACCTCTGACTATACTGTCTTATCTCCAGCCTCATTATTCCCATACCATATAATTCCCTTCCTTCCTTTACCCCTCTTTTAACTTCTCTCTTAAGATCAACTTCAGCATCTCCTTCTTTAAAAACGCTTCCCTGAGTGTGTGTGTGTGTGTGTGTGTGTGTGTGTGTGTGTGTGTGTGTGTGTGTGTGGTGTGTATGTGTGTGTGTTTGCGTGTGCATCCTGGAAAAACTTGATGCCTTCTTTCTTCATGCTCCATGTCCCGATGCATGGCTCTACATTTCACTTTCATTGTAAGAATCTGTTTACACTCAAGCTAAACTATAGGCTGTTTTAGGACAGGGAGCCTTGTTGCGTTTTTCATATCCCAGCATAAGCCCAGTTCCCAAGATGTTTATTCAATGAACAATAATGAGTGAACGAGTACATAAATAACTGTGCTCAAAATCAAGGTAGTTTGAAAATGATTACTCTTGTGTGTAGTTTCCTTCTGAACAGGTAAATGGGCTTCTGGATTCTATTAGTGGTGCCAGGTACTGTGCAGTCTTCCTTGCTGCATGCAGCCCACCAAAACCCAAACCATACTCATTCAGTTGACAGTTCACTTGGTATTCAACTTATTGTCCCATATACAAGCAAATCTTCTAAAGTATTATGGTTCATGGGTAAGATTTTTCTACTTTATAGGAACTTTATTACCAAAAAGCAGAGCTCACCAGAATCATGTACATGATATTCCTCAATTCTTCCTGGGATTCTTCTACAAACACCTCTTTCAGGGAGCCAATCCCAGCCATCTTGCATCCAAATTACACTTACAATAGACTTTCCATTAACTAGACACCATGTATGCATGTAGTTGTATTTCCTATTACTCCAAGAAACTACTTTCCTTGTCCAGCTCTTCTCCATTGCTCAAAAGCCAGCTTAAAGGCTGCCTGCTCTGCCAATTCTTTTTCTATATCCCACAAGCTGAACTTGGTTCTTTGACTTTCATTTTCATCTGTAGTAACTCCATCTTCCACTAGTCAAGTCTAACCTGCTAGGTTAAGTGAGAAAATTACTTAATCTGTCTGTGCCTCAGTTGAATGAACATTGATTATGTCACTGTGAAGATGAAAATAAACCTGCTTTGGAACCTGGAAAAATCGGTGCCAAATGTAGCTTTAATACAAAACACTCAGAAAGTAATCAATAAAGGCAAAAATCCTAGTATGTAGCTGCCTTTGATTTTGATAATGACTTTATCATGGACAGCTGGAAAAAAACATTGCTGCTCACGGTCTGTGGTAGTCTCCTCCCTTTACCTAAAATGATTTATGTGACCTTGAGTAAGGTTGATAACTTCTTTGAAGAGTACCTATTTCTTCACCTGTAAAGTAGAAGTAACAAAGCCTACCTTGAAGAATTATCGTAAAGACTAGAAATGATGAGGGTCAATCAGCTGGTTCCAGGCTGGCATAGCCATGAGTAAAAAATTGGAAACTGAGAGAGCTCTGATGACAGGACCCCAAGTAGTTCCCAACATTCCCATCAGAGCCTGGAAGATTAAGAATCACAGCCTGGCTAAGAAACAGTATTATGTGACTTGACAAGTCCTGTGAAAAAGTGACAGACCGTGAGACAGGATTCTATCCTGGGAGGTGATCCTGCCAACCTGGACAAGTGTCAAGATCTTACTTTAGAAGCCTGTTTTGCAATGCAGTGCACCCCAGGGTTCTCTGAGTCATGGCTGAGAACAGTCTAGAGCGTCATCGCATCTTCTTCTGAAGTTATTCTGGGAACCTCAAGGATGGTGGGTTCAGATAGAAGCTTGTGCTTCATGCAAGGGAGGAGGGAGAAGAGCCATTCCTTATGTGGCAATGAGATGAGCCAACTCTATCACTGGGCTAGATAGACTGTCCTCTGTCTTCTGATACATAGTGTGGGGCTCAAGAGACAGAAATAAGTAGTAATTACTAATAATAAGCAATAGTTTAATAACAACAGAAGGCACCAGCATTTATGAAGCCTTACTTCAGGGTTGTGTATGATGCACTGTCCATATTCTGCTCTCCTTAGCATGCCATTACTAGACCCAGGCCCTTCCCTAGGATTGATCTTGTCATTATATCATGGTTATAAGGCCTCTCCTATTGAAACAGGAATGGATAAATTTGATAAATGGGGTTTCCTTTTTATTTATAGCATCTAAAGTTCTAAATGTTTTTAAACTCTAGAGCCTCTGCTTTTCAACTCTTAACGGACATATTAATAGCAAATTCTCAATATATAGATGAGGACATGAGAAATACTAAGGATGAATAACTTTTCTCAGAACACAGCTTACAGTCGACATGAAATAAGTAATTGCTCATACTGGGATTTTCTCAGAGAATAACTTTGGGTGGCCTCACGTAAATTCTGAATGCCACTCATTCTTCTTAAAGTGACACCTTATACCCAGTAGTTGTAATGGTTAATACTTTATTATGAACTTGATAGGATCTTCACACCTGTGAAGGGCCTCTCTAAATTAGACTAGCCTCTTGCAATGCCTGTGAGGAATTGTTTAGATTAGGTCAACTGAGGTGGGGACACCTAGCTTAACTGTTGAAAGTACTATTCCATGAGCTCGGGTTCTGGAGTGAGTAAAAAGGAGAAAATGAGCTGAGTACTAGCATGCTTGACTCTCCCTTTCTTGACTATGGATGTAATGTGACCAGCTCCCTCAAGCTTTTGTTGCCATGACTTCACTGGTATGATAGACTGCATCCTCTATGAGCTAAAATAAACTCTTCCCTAAATTGCTTTTTTGAGGTATTGTGACTGTATAACATTGTGATAAAAATGGTCCATGCAACTTGGTCTGTCTTTTCCCAATTTGTTCTCTATACTCTAAGAAGATGGAGTAGTCTTGGAAAGCTCAAGATGAGTGGTTTCTGGGTAGTGTTTCAAAGAGTATTTGCTGAAAAGAAAAACACTTAGCACAACCCTTTAGATGAAGGATGACGGTCTTACTACATTTCCTGTTGCTATCACAAAATATCTGAGACTGAGTGAAAGAAAAGAAAGGTTAAGTTGGCCTTTAGTTCTAGTGAGTGGAAGGGAGTAGCAGATGCCACAACCTTCATGTCTTGGCAAGCCTTTCCCTGGTTAGACCTAAGCATGGTGAAGAAGTGCAAAGGCACTTAGGTACAGATGGAACTAAGGCATGGAGAAGCCTAAGTTTCTATGAACCCTCTCTCATGAGATAGCATTATTCTGTTCACCAAACTCCCATGACATAATTACCTTCTGTAAGACAATACTACCACATCATCACAGTGCTGGGGATCCCACTTCCCCCACAGCATTTGAGAGACAAACTACACAAATAGATAAGAACAAACACACAATTTTAAAACAAATGCTTATTTACCACGTGTGTGTGTGTGTGTGTGTGTGTGTGTGTGTGTGTGTGTGTGTCTGCTTACATGCACCTGAGTGCACATAAGTGCACCACATGAGAACAGGAGGCAGTAGAGATCAGATGAAGGTATCAGATGCCCCAGAACAGGAGTTACTGGTGACTGGGGCCACTTTGTTGGTTCTGGGAACTTCACATAAATCTCCAGCTAGAGCAGTGAGTGCTTTCAATCACTGAGCCCTCTCTCCAGATCTCTTGAATACCTTATAACACTCACCAACTGGAAGGGTTTCCAGAGGCAATGTATGTGATTTTAGTATCTTCCAGTTTTTTCCATCTTCAAGAATGAGAACCAAGACAGCTAGGGGATATAAGAGACATAAAGAGAGGTGGTTGCAGCCATTTCAGGGAGCCTTTGCTCTGGCGACTGTGTCCTAGTTGCTTTCCTAGAATGGCAAGGCAAAATGGCCAAGAATTCATATATGTTATCTTGTGTATCCACTGAGTCTCAAACATTCTGGAGCATAGTAGGAGCTTGCTAAATCTTTGAGGCATGGACGTCAGTAATCTTGAAAGTGTACATAGAGATAAAAGAAGGTAAGTGGAGAGCCATCAAGATTGTCTACTAATGGAAGAAAATGATGAGGAGGTCTTATTTGAAGCCAGAAGAAACTTGGAAAACATCACTGTGTTTTGATTTTTATAATTACTTGAGAATTTCATACATGGATATAAAGTTGTTTTGACCAAATCTACCACTCCTTCCTTACCTTTACTTTCTCCTCCATCCTTCTCCCACTTTCTCCTCCCAATTTTTAATGTTCATTTTAAAACTTACCATGTCCATCTAATGCTGCCTCTATGTGAATGTATATTGGACCATCTACTTAATCATGGGCAGCATTTTGGGAGCTACATTCCTGGAGAAAACTGACTCTTCCTCTCTCAGCACAGCATTTCAAGAAAGGGAGTAAGTGACTTGATTAGTGTAATGCCTTCATAAAATAAGTCCAGTTGTTTCTCCACACATTGGAGGAAAACAAGACAGAGGTATTCTACTTCTTCCTAAAACTTATTCTTCCAAGTACAGTTGTTTAATGAATTGCTAGTGAATTCTTATTATAGAATCAAAGATAAGAATTAAAAGTTTTTGATTAAAAGCTGCAATAGACTGATGTTCAACTTACCTTTTTCACTATTCAGTTCAAAGCAGCAAGCAGTCCCACACAAGGCCCTTTGCATACTTACTCTCTTTTTTTTTTTCTGAGCTTGAAGCATCAGCGCCCACCCAGGGGACCAATTTACAGTTGCTATAGTCACCCCTCCATGGAGTGGGTCCTCTTAGCTGTGCAGAAAGTGACTTTGCATAGTTGCTGGACCAGAGTGAGTAAAGACAATGTCCTCCCCATCATGCTACCTCCTTCTGAGCAGTGTGCCTGGGTAGCCGAGGTTTACTAATGCAGGCCAAGTGAATGCACTCACTGAGAAGTATTTCAAACACACTATTCCTACTTCCTTGAAATATTCTTTTTTTTCTCCTCCCTCAATTCTCACTCTCATCCACATCCACCCACAAGGACTTTTTTTCTTTCTGGCACTCTTCAAGGAAAAATAATGAAAAGAAAAAAAGAGCTGGAATTTATGTAATACCTTCCTTCTGAGACACTAAAAGCAGTTCAACCATCTATAATTTGTTCTTATAACAGTCCCCTGAACAGGCCTGTTATTATTATTATCCTCTTCATTATTATTATTTCCATTTTGCAGCCACGTGTCTTGCTGCTGAGTCTCTTAGCTAACACTTAGTTTCTTGAAGGGCTTTAGCCCCTTAAGTCCAAAAAATAGACTCTGACTGCCACCTTCCATTTGTGATTGTGCCATGTATTCCATTGTAGTCTCTAGGCCTCTGCTTAATTTTATCATTTAAAATTCATTAAGCCTGCAGAACTGCTGCATGGGAGCTGAAGGAAAGGTTGAAAGAGAACAGAATCAAACCGAAGTATCTTCCAAATAAAAAGGAAATAGAAAGCAACTGTCAACTCAATTCGAATTGCATAAGAATTTTTTTAATGACTTGGTATATGAACTTGGCAGGTGACATTATCTGTCTTTTTCTAATCTCTAGTTGTTTAGCCACCAAATGTGGCTTAGATTCACATTTTTTTTCACATCTTGAAGTATTGCCAGCATGCCAAATTCCTGTAGTCACTTTACATACCCTGTGACAACAAGGCCTTCCCATAGGAATGACCCTGACATGACATGAGGCACTTGCCAATGATCTCTTTTAATTGCCTTATCAGTCACTTCTTCCTTTGGGCCACTCCCTAGTTTATTTTTGACATGGAGGGATTTCATTCAACAAGACAGATGTTGAATCTTACAATTCCCATGTCTACCTTTCTTACTTACATTTAGTGACATTCTCTTTCTGTACTAGCTGCCTTGTTAGATAATGGTTATATCAGTCAGCTATCTTCTTCTTCTAACAAATAATGACCAAGATTATGTAATGGCTTCCTGAACATTTTTTGGATGGGGAGGCGTGTGTGTGTGTGTGTGTGTGTGTGTGTGTGTGTGTGTGTGTGTGTGTGTGTGTGTCTGTGTGTGTGTGTGTGTCTGTGTGTGTGTGTAGTTATAGTTTTCACTCTAGCCATCTTACAGCATATAATTGGTGACATTGGTTAAATTCAAAATATTATACAACAGTTAGCACTATTTCTAAAATGTCTTCATCACCTTTAACAGTAACTCCCTATTCATTAAGTGATGACATTCTATTCCCTCCTCTCCAAGCACCCTGTATCTTCTAGTCTTCTTTTGTCTCTATGAATCTGCCTCTCTTCAATGCTTTGAAAGACATCTAGCCCACAATACCAGTAAGTAGAATGAGGAAGAGTCTGTCTAAAAGGCCATGCTAATAACCATGGCTTGGGCTACTTGTATGTGGCTCTATTTCAGAATGGAGACATGGGATACAATTTGCAAACCATTAATTTAGCCTAAGCTCTCTCTTCTTCCAGATTAAAAAAATCAAGTCTAATTGAGCTTCTGATTTTATCCTCAAACCATATATAAAAAATAATTCTGGATCAGACAGAATGTAGGAAGGTCTTCCCTAACTCCTTGTTTACATTGTGCTGAGTTCTGGAAACTTTCATTGACTTTACTGGACTATGGCAATGTCCTCTGCCAATGTTTACCTCCTGCCTGCAGACTTAGTTTGCCCTTGTTTAAGGTATCTATCATTAGTAAGTCGTACTCATATCTCTTAGGTATGAGTATCCCCAAATGAGAAACACAGATATACCAATGAAAGGAGGCTTATCGGTACAATACAAAAGGAGAAAAGATTGATGAAAAGGAAATGCCATACATATATGCATATGAATATTTGCTCATATACAATTCTTTGCATATATGCATATGCGTACAAATATACAACACTTCTGCGACTCTGAATTATATTCTTGTTTTCTGTTGCTGTGATAAATACCATGAAGAAAAGCAACTTGACAGAGGAAAGGGTTTGTTTCACTTACTGATTACAATACATCATCAAGGTAAGCCAGTTCAGGAACTCAAGACATGGATGTGGAGATAAGAACTGAAGAAGGAACCATGAAGGAACAATTTCTTTCTTTCCGTGGCCTACTCAGCTTGTTTTTTTTTTTTAACCCAACCCAGGACCACCTGCCCAGAGTTGGCACCTTCCACAATAGGCTAGCCCCACTATATTAATTAGCAATTAATAAAAAATACTACACAGACACACTCACAGGCAAATCTTATGAAGGCAGTTCCTCAACTGTCTCTGAGTCTTCAGGAGGTCTAAATTTGTGTCAAGTTCACAGTGAAAGCTAGGACAATTATAGTATGCTAGAGGGTCGTGAAATAAAAGGCAAAACTCCCACTACCTTAGTAGCTATGGAGTTTTGGAGAAAGTCCTCAGCATCCCCGAATTCGTTGTCCTCTGGGTAAAATGAGATTACAAATAGATATAGGATGTTCCAAGCCTGAATGTATAGGAAGCACAGAAGCTCTTGTTCAATATTGTGAACACTTGTCATATTGGATGATTGATGTCCCTGCCACAATGCTACCATGGCCTTTTCTTAGTACTATTCTTCCAGAAGACGTATATATTCCTGACTAACTCCGTCTTCATTGGTACTGTTGTGGAGTGTGACATATACTACCTCTGCATTACTCAACTGCAAACTAAAGTTACCAAGTCAATTGGTCTGCACATAATGTTTGTAGTCTCCAAGAGATGGTTACAGTACCTTGCAAGTGGCTCACTGAAAGTCATAAGCAATGTGGAAGGCACATATTCTCCTATGGATTGCTTGTTAAAAGTATTTCAAGTTTCTCCCAGTTTTGTATCCACTCAGACACAGGGGAATACCTTTGGTGGAAAAGTGAGACATCAATACTTAAAGTCTTTAGAAATCATCCTATAATTTTATAAAACACAGTCTGCATTAACTATAAGGAAAAATTATTAAAATGGTTTTCCACCAAGAAACTAAGCTCTTATAAGGATTATTCAGTGAAGATTGTTCAGGACATTTTCTTGTCCTTGAACAAGTAAACACATGCCTGTGTTCCCTGCCTCTCTCTCCCCTTCCCTCCTTCCCTCCCTCCTTCCCCCTTCCTCCCTCCCTTCCCTCTTTAAGACAGGGTATCATGGCACTCTTCTTGAGTGTTAAGAGAACAGGCATGGCTCACCCTGACATTAATGGCAATCTTCCTGCCTCAGACTCCTGAGTATTGGAATTAGAAGGCATGAGTCCCCTATCCAGCATTTGGGTACCATTTCTGTCTTTGTGTGAATTACAATAAATTGTGGCAGGTAGTAACCACCACCTCCCCCCCCAAAAAAAACCACACACACACACACACACACACACACACACACACACACACACACACACATATCTTTTCTAAAATAAGGTAGAGAACATAATAGCCTATTGGGATAGGAGTATCTTATTCCTTCCTTTGACAGTCACTCTTTCTAGAAGATCTGTGGTAGCATTCTGCAATGATAGAATGTAGTAGCCCCCAGCTAGCTATAAGGGGAGATTGGCCACTCCAAATGTAGCACATGTAATAGAGGATCTGGAGTTTATTGTATTGATTCTAATTGACATAGGTCAACAAACATCTATGACTGTTCTTCAGAATGTCATTGGCAATGCTGAAATTCAACTCAGGAAACAACTCATCCAGAATCAAAGGCAATCAGATGAAGGAGAGAAAGCCTTCATACTGGAATGGTGTCTTGGAATCTCTTAGATTGTTTTTCTGTTGCTGTGGTAAAATACCCTGACCAAAGCCATGTCAGGGGAAAGGGAATTATTTTTGCTCAGACTTTCAGGTCATATCCTGGTGGAGGAGGCACAGCTACAGGAGCATGGAGGACTTGACATATTGTGTCCACAGTCAAGAAGCAGGGAGAGACAAAGATAAGTGAGGTTGATCAGCTCCATTTCTCCTCTTTATTCAGCCCAGGATCCCAGCCCATGAATGTTGTTACCTACTTTGATGATGGGTTTTCCTATCTCAATTAAGCTATATCTAGAGCCTTCTAGGCATGCTCAGTGGCTCTTAGTTTTTTCTAGAGCTTGTCAAGTTTATACTCAATATAAAGTATCATACCATCGTTCAAATAAATAAAATTCTGTCAAGCACTCTTCTTCCCAAGTCTGCATGGAGAGCATGGGCTGCTAATCCACCTGTACCCTGGGCCTTGGGGAATCACCATAATTTTCATGTACTTTTTGCTACTTAGCATGAGTGTATCGAATAGGGCATAGCCACTCATTTTTCAGCACCCCCTGAGTCAGCTGACAAAGCTTCAAATATTTTTTTGCCTAATTTAACGACATTCTTCTCCAACCTCTTCTTTATGGAACATAAATTGACCATTTATTCAACATGATGCCTTTGAGTAATAACAGTATTTATCTCTACATGTACTCAGAGATAAGTGTTTAGATGACAGCCTGTATTGATGGAATATAACTTGGTCTAATAGTCAGTGCAATCAGTGGGGCTCTATAGGATTCAAAATAGCATAGGAGAGTAAAATAAAAGAAGGCTATTAGAGCCTGCACAATTATTCATATGTATGCCATAGGCTTGGGAAGAAATGATACAGTCAAATGAAATAGGATCACAGGCATATCCTTTAACATGATTATTTCACTCTTAGGTATGTGTCACATGGAAGTATGTAGGCACATTTACTCAAACACACTTATGAAATTATTGATAGCATACAGCACCATTTATGACCACATCCCGAGAGCCACTCAAATTACCCTTCAGTGGCAGAACGTTAATTTTGGTGCCTTGATGCAATGGCTACTATGTCACTGAGAGGAGATGATCAACTACAGTATATGACATGTAAAAGAATCTCAGAATCAGTTCTGTATGAAATAAGGAAGAGAAATTGTTTATACTTCACAGTAACATTTATATGATGTTTCAAATAAAGTTATATTAGACCTTGGTTTTAGAAATAAGATGGTTATCCTTGGAGAAGGAATGGGAAGTTATGGAGTGCTGCTAATATTTTGTTCTTTACTTAAATTCTTTTGTAGTTAACAATTGTCATATAACAAGCCACCTCAAAACCTAGTATTTTAAAACAATAATCCCTTATTAATTTATGTTCTCTATAGATCAGATAATTGGGTACTTCTCATCTGGGCATCTACTGATCAAGGTCTCCTACACAATTTTCATTCAGAAATTGGCTGAAACTATGTATTCCTTTGAGGCTCAACTGAGAAGGAATCTGGTTCCATTTATCCTTGAGGATTCAGTGGAATTCTTTCAGACAGGTTTTAGTTTCTCACAGAGTATAAGAACTTACTTACTTAATGACTGTCAAGCATGGACTCCCATATTCCATGGACTAAGTCTGAATAGCACAAGAGTAGACCACTGGGAATCATCTTGATATTTGTCTACTACATGGAAGTTCCCGTCTATAAATCTGTATTCTTCAAACTTGCGTAGGTTTCTATGTACATATTTAACCTTAAAACTTAAAATGATTAATTAATTTATATGACCTCTGGATCTCAGCGTGTGCCTTCAGATAGACTTCGTCTAATAAAAAGTTCTTAAATAAACTTTGGCCTCAGGAATCAGAGTGCCATCTACTAACCTACCTCTAAACTGTCTAGAGAGGCTGTAGTATTATCAATGTTCATTCTTCTGCTTTCTACTCTTTTACACTGTATAGCTGTAGTCACCATTACTGTGAAAATCTGTGCAGACTAGAGGGCTGGGGATTACTTTCTAGTTAGTTAGGCAAGGGACCAAGTGTTTCTAGCGATGAAGAAGAGAAAAGCCCTCTTTGTGTAATGAAAACAAAGCCGGGGTTTAACTGGGCATGTTGAATCATGCCTGCAAACTTAGCATTCAGGAGGCTGGCACAGAAGGCTTGTTATGAGTTCCAGGCCAGCTTGGTGTACATAGAGAATTCCAGACCATTCTGGACCATGGAAATAAACCATGTTTTGAAACACAAAACAAATATATCTTGAATCAACACCAGGCTTGCTGGGCAAAACTTATGGACATAATGCCAGAACAGGAAACCTCTAAGATGCTAAAAAATGTCAGTCATATTGACGTTGCCCCCTATCAATGAAGTATATTAAAAGGACCAGAAATGAAGGGTCCTACAATAAATATCAGGATGGTTGCTGTATGACACTGGTCATAAATAGGTTAAACAGGATCAGACCGTTTCTAGTCACTGCTTATCTTTAGGGGAAATTAGAAAAGCACCAGGCAGGAAGGCAGTTAACCAGGGAAATCTTGTCCTGTGTGATGTAAAGCTTGGGAAATGTTGACAAATGAGATACAAGTTCAAATGCACTCAATTTCTCTTTATAAAAAATATCCCAGGGGCTCTTTCTTGATAGGCACTCCATTTTTCCCCCATTGCTTGTTCCAAACTCTGGTCATACAAAGCAGTGATAGGTTTTCACCTGCTGTATTCTTTTCTCTGTCTTGACAAAGCATTTACAGAAATCATCCACCTTCATTACTCTTCAAGTACTCTTTGTTCTTTTAGTTTTCTCTGTTAGTTCCTCTGACATTGTTTCTGAAAAGGGCTGATAATTTTATCTCAATTTTCAAGATTTAAAATAATAAAAAATACAATTTAAAAAAGTAATGGTGGCTTTAGCAATTTCATCAATGATAATAAAAAGGAAGAAATGATAAGAAGAAAGGTTCATTTGGAGGACGTTTCTCTACAGACTTTCATTTAGTAATTTAACAATTACTGATGTGATATTTAATTTCTTTTGTCGGATCGATTGAATTAAAAAAAAAAACAGAAACACTCCATGCTAGATACCTTTGGGTGTTTCTGTAAGGAACTTCTTTTCTGAAAGTATTAACAGAGATGGAAGATGCCACAAATTTAGGCAGCTACATGTGCGTGGATAAAATAGAAAAAGGAAGAAAGCTTGAAGAGCACAGCCTTGCCCTCACTCTTCTTCCTGATCTCCTGAGCTGAACACATTCTCACGGCTACTCCTGACATCATGCTTTCCCCATGATGGACGGTTTCTGCCTAAACACAAACCAAGATGACTTTTCCTTCTTTATGTTGCTCCTTATTTGGTTACAGCAATGAGACACATAACCAATACATAGTACTATCACCCTAGATGCATTTGCCACTGCTTTCCTATGGTTCAGTCTCACCATAGCACTCTACTAGCTCCAGATCTTCCTAAGAGGTCTTGGCAGACTCTATACAGGGTGTTTGTGTATTAACAATGCTATACTTCTGAGAGTTTTTTTTTTCCTTGAGACTTTGCATGGCTAACTACAATAGCTCCTGGATTGCTACTCAGATGCCCCTCTTAATGAGATCTGACTATTTAACATGCACAAATGGCCTGGTTGTATTCCCATACCATCTTTCTCTTGTATTTTAATTTACACTATATTTATTTATATTTATAATTCCTTACATTTATAGTTTATCAACTGTAGAGTATTTACTCAATGAACATTACATTTTCCTGACTGTCAAATGAATATTTTTAGGTAGCTTGTAAGGGAAATATTAAAAACTGCACGAAGAAAAACAAATACATAACATGGAAAATGTTTTTTGTTTGAGAAATACCATTGATCTACAAATGAATCTTTCAGGCTGGTAATATTTCTTGTTTTCAAAGGAGGGAGTTCAATTTGACAAGGTCGTCTTACAGTTGGTATCCTTCTGGAACTGTGCATTTATTAGCATATCACTCTAGCAACATGAACGGGTTTAGGTTTGTTCACTCCAATCTCTGCTTCCGGAATGAGCTGCATCCTAGCCTCCTTCACCACACCAACTCTTGTTGCACTTCACAACAATTTACTCCATGTCTTCGGGTTGGGGGAGGAGTTTGAAGTTTCTTGACACAAAGAAATGATACACGTTGCACACATGAATATTGTTGCAGCATATCTCATTAATATGCACAAGTATTATGTCCAATTAAATTACAAATCATTCTGCAACTGAAAACCTACCTACATCAGAAGAAAAGCAGAGTGGTAAATATGGTCCATTGATTGGAGTTTGTTAATTATACCTAAATAAGTAGGGCCACTCTCAGCACTCAAAGGGTGGAAACAAGAGGACCAGGAGTTCAAGGACTCCTTTTCAAACTGAGTTTGAGGCCAGCCTGGACTCTAGAAAATCCTACCTCAAAAACAAACCTAGCTAAGTAGACCAAAAAAGTAAAAGACGACACCAAAAGAAAGCTACCACCCAGGCAAATCTTATATAGGCAGTCAGTGTTTCTTGGGAACAGAATACAGATTTGGAAGATTTCAAGCTATGTTTGAGATATACTGAGCTTGGGACAATGCCAGAAACCCCAAATACAGATGCTAATAGTATTTGGATGTAAGAGCTGTCTTAGTGAGGGATTCTCTTGGTGTGATGAAACACCATGACCAAAGAGTGCAAATTGGGAAGAAAGGGTTTATTTTTACCACACCATCTTAACTGTATGTCATTCCATAGAGTTGACTGTCTCCACTTTCCTCCTGTTTTGTTTCCCATAGTTTCAGTCACCTGTGGTCCACCCCAGTCTAAAACTATTAAATTGAACATTGCAGGAGTGAAAATTCAAAAGATTTAAATTCACTCCTCTGAGTAATATGATGAAATTTTACACTGCCCTATTTATCTCTCTTGAGAGATCTGAATTATCTCTTCGACACACATGTAGCTACACTGTGTAAGGTACCTACCCATTAGGCACTTAGTAATTGTATTCACATTTTTCTACTGCTGTTATAAAACACCATGACCAAGCAAGTTATAAAGTGTTTATTTATGCTTGCAGTTACAAAGGAACAAGAGTCCATCATAGAAGAAGCATGGCAATGAGTAGCAGACACGGAGGTAGAAACATGAAGCTGAGAGCTGGGGGGCAGAGACATGAATCTGAGAGCTTACATCCTGAAAAGCCAGCCCAAAGTAGGGGAAAATGTGAAGCTCTGAGAGATTTTTAAACTCAAAGCCTGACTAAAGTGATGTACTGCCTCCAACAGGCAGAGCTGCACCACCTCAATCTTCTCAAATAATGCCACCAATTGGGAGATTAAGTGTTAAAATGCTCCAGGCTGTAGCGAACGTTTCTCTGTCAAATCACCATGGTATCAGTCGGTATTAGATTCATTGTCACGGTTATACAGTGCTGATGTTCAGATACTATATAAGGTTCTCTACTATCCAGACTTTTAAACATCTAATGGGGATATTGAAACATCAATCAAGAATCATGGAAGACTTCTCTGATCTCATTATTTTTAATTGAATGTCTTCCCTCTCTAGAAGGTTAAGTCTGTCATATTAGGCACTCCATTGTTTATTTTTATTTATGATGTAGCACAAAGATCTTCCATTTTGTTATTGGCATTAAGTGCTATATATAATTATTGTAAATATTTAATGGTGTGTTTATGTATCTATATGTGTGTACACATGTGTCCAGGGATGTTGAGGAAAGAGGACAAACTCTAGAGTCTTTGCTCAGATACCAGAGGAACTGTCCATTTTTTGGAGGACAAGGCCTCTCACTGTCCTGAAACTCTGAAAGTAAGCTAAGCTCACTGGCCAGCAAGTCCTAGGGAACCTTCCTGTTTCCTTCTTAGCACCAGGATTCAAAGTGCCCACTACCATGTTAAACTTTTTTGTACATAGGCTCTGGGAATTAAACTGAGGTCCTCATACTTACAAAGCATGATCTCCCCAGTTCTTTCCTCTGCATTTGAGGATGTTTATCAGCATACCTGGTCTATCTATTAGCACTTCTCCTAGTTGATGCAGTCCACTATGCCTCCAGACATTTCTAAATGCCTATACCCTGTGGTAAAATTAACCCCTATTAAGACTGATGCTTCTTAAAAGCCTAGCCTGAGGTAGGTACTCAGGAGACATTTGTTAATGCGATGATTCAAGTGAGAGCATTTTGTATTATACTTGTGTGAGATAGTGTTCCCTCAGCAGATCCTACTTTCTGTTACATCTCCAATGTAAGGGCCACTTCCTTCCATTAGTTAAATAAGAAGGTCAAAAGCCAAAGACAGCATTCATTCATAAATTTAATGAGCAGAACAATCTCATCCAATGAAAAACAAACTATGTATAAACAAAGCCTTCTTAGCAGCAGTCTCTAAATTCCAAGTGCCAGAGCCTAAAATTTATTGCAAGAGAATTTAAAAATTCAATAAAATAAAGTGTTTGAAACGATTTTATTAAAATGTTAATTTTGATAATTACTATACCAGCTATATGAATTTTAACTCTAACACCCTAATATATTTCACAAAGAAAATCACAGCCTAAGCAAAAAAATACCTTTAAGTAAAATGTAAATTAAAGGATAAAGAGTTGGCTCAGAGGGTAAGAGGGCCTACATTCAATATCTGGATATCACATGGTGGTACATAACCATGTTTAATTCCAGTTTCTATCTTCCTAGCTTCATAGATATCCAACATGCATGACATACACACACATACACGCACACACACACACACACACACACACACACATAAACACATACACACACAAACATACACATATGTATGGACAAAACACTCATGCTCATTTAAAAAATCTTTTAAAATATGTTTAGTGTGAAGTTATATTGCAAATGAATCATTTCTCTTGGTTATCTTACAAAGGACTTTGATCCTTTCTTTCTGTTTGTAATTCAGATCTGTACCCTACAATTCCATTTGTGCACTTCAAATAATTCTTTGAGGACAACTTTCAGCCAAAATGTTAATTGGGTCCTGTCCCCTCTCCTAATTTTATTAGAGTTTTTTCCTTCTTCAACCTCAATCTTCAAAAGTCCATAATTAATGTTACAGTTGTGTTAACCCTGTCCCCAACAGTAAGAATGTTATGCTCCTCATGACAACATGTTTGCCTAAGATGGTCTTGAGTTTTCTGTTCAGCTGTTTGGTTTGTATTTTGTGTGTTGAAGTGTAGATCATATTTACAACATACTGGGGAGCCATTAGCTTGGGTATTTTTTTTTTTTTTTGCTTGACAATAGGAGCATGTTCCATTTCAAATCCTTGTCACCCCTTTGGTTGTCTATTACTTTAAATATATACTCTTCATATTCTTTTGGGGGAAATGTTCTGGTTATCTGTTGATGTCTAGAAAATACACATGATGGCTTAATAAAATCATGTATTACCCTCCTGGTTATATAAAGTGGCTCTTCTCATCCAGATGGTTCTTAGTGAGGTCTCTTAAGTGTGGCTATAGTTAAATGACAGCTGTGGTAGAACTCATCTAAAGGCTTGATTGGGCCAGGCATTCACAGGGTTGGAGATCTGACCTAGCTAGGGATGGCCGGGCATCTGCTCTCTCTTCAAACTGCTTTATTTAACTACTTCACAGCATGAAAGGGAGGGGGTACAGGATTTTGTGACTATGCACATGGTAGCTGGCTTCTTTCAAATCAAGCATTCTAAGATACAGATGTGGATGCTATGGGGCTTTTCAAATTCGTCCAAACAAAACCTGTAGATTGTGTATTGCCATTTTATGTAATCTGCTGTATGTTCAAGATACTCACATGAATAGTTAAGGGTCTAGAGGTATAGAATAGAGAAGAGTGTGAATAAAAGATGTGACTAAGGTACATCTTTGAATCCTCTGTATCACTAATGCGAAACGATTATTAAGACCGTCTTTGAGTATTGGGGGATGAATTTATTGCCAGATAAAGAAGTTTCATTAAATTCCCCTTGCTTCTTCTACTGGGAACTAAACTGGTGGTTTTCTTAATTACCAATGGAACTTCTCACTTAAGAGTGAAAGTGGTAGTGAGGAATATACTGTCAGAACAATTGATAAAGGTCAAGTCAATTCTACTGCACAAGTGCAGAGAATTTTAAGCTTTATTTTTTATTTTATGTATATGAGTGTTTGGCCTACATGTATGCACTGTGTACTACACATATGCCAAGTAGCGGAAGAGCTTATACAAAGGTACTGGATGCCCCGGAACTGGAGTTACAGCCATTATGTCGGTGCTGGGAATCAAATCTGAGTCTTCTGCAAGAGCCAATGCCCCATCCTATGCGTGCACCCTTTGATCCACTTTCTGTCTATCTTTATTACCCATATGACTATAGTGACTCACTTTGTATAATTTCTTCCCCAGCAACACTAGAACATAATTGGGATGAAGAATAATCTCATTCTTCTCCTTTGTTGGTATAACTGAAATGGCAGACTTCTGCAACAATAGGCTGAAAATGAATGCTTCATCAAGAACTGGATAGAGCACAGCGCTTACTGACTGACCTTTTCTGAAGGCTCTCTCCTTTTCTGGATATCTCCATTCTTTCTAAGTAATGGCTTCAATATCTGTTGAGGAACTGCTTCAGTGGATAATTATAATCTCTATTCAGACTGCTATAGGGGTCATCTGGATGGAACCCTAGAACCCATTCTAACTTTAGTCCTGTGGTCACTTTTCTGAAAGGGGCAGATGACACTACTTCCTCCATCTTTGTTAGTGACTGACTAGGCTGACACTGTGTTGTGACTGGTTATTCAGACAGAAGAAACTGCTTGTTTATTTCCCATGCCTTGGTTCAAATCAAGAAAATATAAAGAAAGCAAGAGATTCTATTTCAAAATACCCCTCGAATAAGAGAAGACCCGTTTGAACCAGGTCATTGGAGAAATGCTCTTACTTGGTTATTGCTGCCATCAACAGTGGCTGCCCACAAGCCGAGAGGTCAAGGACTGGCATGCACTAACATGCAGGAAAAAATAATTTTTCTAATCTCTTTTAAGAACTCTGAAGAATGAGGATAAGAATGTTATATTTGTGCTTGCTTAGCTTAGAAGTGCAGGATCAAATCTCTCTTGCTGTGCCTTACCACACTGCCTTCCAAATAACAACACTACAGAACAGTCTCTTGAGTTATGTTAAAATGTCATTTCACAATTTACAAAACCCTTTCATCCACAGCCCTAAATTACCTCTTTATTTGCCTTTTAAAACTTAACCTTCCAGCCTTCACAGATTGATTACTTCTACTTTTAAGGTTGAAAATCCAATTGTTTACTTGTCTGGATATAATTTTTTTTTAAAAAAAGGACACTTAAGTTTTTATAAATAATGTCCTTCTACTGATTTCTGTTGTTTGAGTTTTATTTCCATTCGTTTTTACAATCTCTGAGGAAATCTAGATGCAGTTAAATTCATATCAGTCTCTGAGTTGGATCAAGGGATCTAATTAGTTGGTGTAGAAAGGAAATGTATAATTGCACATGCTCATATGATTACACAGTGAAGAACTAAAATAGTCTAACTATAAAATGAGAAAGACAGTTAAAGAAAGGTACCAAACTATGTTGCTCTAAGGAATTGAGAGTGCCATGTTAGCTTCATTGTTCAGAGGGAATTTAGGGTTTCAGTGGTAGAGCACTTGCCTAGAATACCCTAGGGTCTGGTTTCAATCCCCTGTGCTAGTGGGGGTTGCACAGATAGATTTAATACAGAAAATTATACCTCATTAAAAATCCAAGGTTCTACTTTGTGGAGTCTCTCAAAGGACAGTTGTGCTAAGCTCATGTCTGGAAGCATAAAACAGCATCATTAACAGTGTCAGGGTCTGGTTCTAGCCCATGGGATATATCTCTGTGAGGCTCTACCCAGCAGCTGACTGACTAAAACAGAGGAAGGGACCAACAGCCAAAGATTGAATTGAGCTCAGAGTTTTGTGGAAGAGTAGGGGGAAGGACTGAGGAACCAGGAAGAGATAAAGATTCCACAAGAACAGGGACAACTAACCTCGACCCTTGGGAATTCCCAGAGACTAAACCACAAATGATAGAACATACATGGGGTAGACTTAGGCCACTGCACATATGTAGCAAATATGCTGCTTGGTCTTCATGCAGATCCCCAACAACTGTGTTGGGGGAGCTGTCCTTGACTCTGTTGCTTACCTATGGATCCTGTCTCCTAACTAGATTGCCTTGTCTGGCCTCAGTGGAAAAGAATGAGTAGGCTTAGATTTTTTCATAACATATTTTAATAAGGGTTCTTAAAATGCTTAAACTTCCCTTCTAGCCCACCCACCAGAGGTAGTAGGAAAGAAAGACTAATAGGATACAAGGTAAATGAAGCTATTTAGAAATAGTTCTTTGGGTCAATTCCCATCTTCATTGTTAGGATATCAGCAGTTCAGCCTACTAGCAAACCACCAAACACGAATCAGCAGCTGCCATCTAGTCCACAAGGCAGACACCACATATAAATTAGCAGCAGCAGCAGCTTAATTCAGAATAACCTACAAGGCTCCAGCTGATCAGCAAGAGTATGTAGAAGCAGTAAGAATCCACTGGAATATCACAAGTTCTTTGGTGGATTATTCTCTATGAAGTCATAACAAGTGAAAATCAGCAACACGATGTAAGGCAAACCAACACAAGACCATAGTCATCAGAGAAAAGTAGTAAGGCAAAACAAGGCAAACCAAAGCACAAGCCTTGTCCTACCATCTGTAGTCCTATTTATATTCTTTACATTCTTTAACATGTCTGCTTCAACAAAACATCCACTCACCTGTGTCTGCTTCAGCACAACATACTATCACCTGTGTCTGCCCCAGCAAAACACCATTATGACTAATTTAGTCTCCAAAGAAACCAGAAAATTTTATTTCAAGAATGTGCCTAGTCCTGTAGTGACTTGAAGTGCCAAGGCGGCTTAGTAATGATGATGTACCTTCCCCTCCTCAGAAGTGAAAGGGAGGGGATGGGAGAGGGGCCATGTGAGGTGGAACTGGCAGGAGAGGGGGCACTGTGATAAGAATGTAAAGTGAATAATTATATTAATTAATGGAAAAAGGGCAAGGTTCTTCACCTTCCTTGCTGACATCTACATAATCACATCTAATGAAACTACACAAGGCATATGATTGTGCTGGGTGGCCCAAACAGGACTCAAAGGACAAGGCTTCTGTCAAAGAAATGAAAGCAGGAATAGAGAATAAATTTGGCAAAGGTGGTCTAGGAGGGTTAAGTTGAATTTTTCCTCAAAGGACAACACTCTGATTCATGTATTCAAATGAGTTTTTTTAATTTTGAGAAATTTGTACATAAACAATGTATCTACAACAGTCCCACCCATCTCCAACACATCAAGCCCCTCTGTGTCTCCTAGACAATGATATTTTGTTTAATTATTATTGTGTACACACAAAGACACACACACACACACACACACACACACAATCTAATGAGTTCCTTTAGAGTTGTCCCTACATACAAGTGTCCAGAGCTAACCACTTGGTACAGCCTATGCAGGAGCTTAGTCCTGGATGCAATCAATTCTTCCTCTCTCAGAAGCTATTAAATACCTATAGCTTTTCATCTAGGTCTTGGGCTACGTGGAATCTTCCCTGTCGACATTGGCAAGTCAAGATTTTAACCAACCCAGACATGTAAAAAAAATGGCACTAAAACTTGAAATTACTCCACAAAAGTAGAAATTTTTGTTGGAACTTATTATGAAATACTTCTCTAAATGTGCTTCTGCCTGGATGTTTAAAAGCCTCAAGCTATTTTAGGCCTTCCTAAAAAGAGGTTATCTGCTTGCTTGAATGTTCGCTCTTCCATTACTGATTCTATCTTTCTGCTGAAACAATTTTAAAGTGGCTTATATTTTACCCTAGGATTATATTATTTGGAATATTAAGGAATACAAAATATTGTGTCGTTAAATTTTCTTCCCTGGCAGGTTATAATTAAATAATGACTAGATGAGGAAAAAAAACAAAGGAGAAACATATCTCCAGTCTTAATGACAAATAACATTTTATAATACTTCATTTCAATTTAGATAACTGCTTGCCATAAATTGTGAAATTGAAAATCAATCTAGGTTGTGTTTTAGGCAAATTATAGAACATTGCAACATGCACAAAGATTTTTAACACAATGAACACATTTTTAAATGTTTCCTATTGTCAAATTAACAAGGTGTAATGATCGATGCTTGTTGTGGTTATTGGCAGGAAAATAAATCTGTATAAGGGGAAGTCATAGGTAGAAATTGCTCTAAGATATTTAAATTTGGTGGTTAGTATTGTCAACTTGCCAGAATCTAGAATCATCGGAGAGAAGGGGCTTCTGGGTCTGCCTAGGGACACATATCTTGATTGCATTAATTGAACTGGGAAGATTTTACCAGTGTGGGCAGCACCATTCCCTGGCTAGACTCCTAGACTAGGAAACAGGAAAAAGGAGCAGAGGATTTAGCATGCTTCCTTGCTTTCTTCTTTCTGCTGTGATGCCTTGCGACCAGCTGCCTCAAGCTCCTCTCTATTACTGTTTTAACTTCCCTGCAACAATGGACTGGGACTGGGTTCTTGAACTGTGGGACAGAGTAAGTTCTTGTTTCCCTTAGCATAATGGGTTGAATGAGAGGACCTCCCCCACACCCCAATAGTCATGGGTATTTGGAGACTTAGTCTTGGAGACTTAGTCACTAGTCGATTGCACTGTTTAGGCAATTTAGGAGGTGTGGAGGTGTTGAAGGAAGTATGTCACTAAATATAAGTTTTGAAAGCTTAAATATCCATGCCATTTAGATGCGCGTGCACGTGCGCGCGCACACACACATACATATATATTGCATATATAGGATATATATTGTATATATGGGATATATATATGTGTGTGTGTATATGTATAATGCTTATGGTTCTAGATGTGAGCCCTTAGCTTGCTGCTCCTGTAGTCATACATGCCATGTCCCCTACCATTACAAACTTATCCTTCTGGAACCATAAGCCCAAATAAACTCTTTCTTCTTTAAGTTGCCTTTGTCATAGCATCTTACCATGACAACGGGAAAAGAAACTAATATACTTAGGTTGCTTTTTTGAAAGTGTATTATCACAGCAACTGGAAAAGAAACTAAGACACTTGGTCACAGGTCCTCCTTTATCATCCTGGCAGACAGAATATAAGACAGCTAAGATCCTTGCCTCTTTGTAGTCATATCATTATGTATTCCCTTATACTCTTTACATCACTGGGCCCACCACTTGTTTCCAACCAACAGAATACAGTAAAAACCATGTCACTTCCATAATGATGCTACCTGAGATTGCAGCTATCACACCACTGGATCTCTTTAGCAGGCTTTGGTGGAAAAAGTTAGCCCTGTTGAATTAACATCTCTAATGGCTGCATATGTGTGGTATCATCAGCAACAGGGCCTTATCATCTACTTTTCACAGGCAACCAAGGGACATGGCAATAGCTTGCCATGTTATGGGTGCCTGTGGGCCTTTTTTATTCATACTCATAAAGAGGTAACCAATGCCTGACACTGAGGATTTCTGGCACTGTGTGTTCTAGGAATATCTTTGTTCATCCATATGTGATACCTCTGTTTATTCTCCCTGTAAATGTACTTTAATTAACCAAGAAACTAGTGGAGTGTTGTTACAAAGTTTAGTTCAGGTTAACTTACCAGTTTCCCTCATTTCTTCCATCTCTACTTAAATCTTTGCTCGCCATACTCTCCTAGTCTGTATTTTGGATATCTCATGTGTTTCTATTATCATATTTGTGAGATCTCAGTTTGCCATGCAGCATTTTCACGCTTACTCTATGCTGGTTAACAATTCTCCGTTCCCCTCCTTTTCCCTTCCCCATCACTGCTCCCTGATTGAAACCTTCTCCCCTACCCCATACTCCCCTTCTCTAGTTTTGTTGTGCCTATATTCTCCTTCTTATGCATTACCTATATCAATGGCCCATTTTGAGGTTCCTAGCTTCCACATATATGCTACCTTAACCCCACCCCTAGAAACCCCCTAAGATTTGAAGGTAGAAGTAGCTCTTAAGAGGTATAACATGTGGTGCTTATTTTGTGGGGATGGGATGACCTCAGTCTGTATGACGGTTTTCTTTTTTTTTTTTTTCCATTTTTTCTTTATTAACTTGAGTATTTCTTATTTACATTTCGAATGTTATTCCCTTTCCCGGTTTCTGGGCCAACATCCCACTAACCCCTCCCCCTCCTCCCCCCAACAATCATGTTCACTGGGGGTTCAGTCTTAGCAGGACCAAGGGCTTCCCCTTCCACTGGTGCTCTTACTAGGCTATTCATTGCTACCTATGAGGTTAGAGTCCAGGGTCAGTCCATGTATATAGTCTTTGGGTAGTGGCTTAGTCCCTGGAAGCTCTGGTTGGTTGGCATTGTTGTTCATATGGGGTCTCAAGCCCCTTCAAGCTCTTCCAGTCCTATCTCTGATTCCTTCAATGACGTTTTTCATTTCTACCCATTTATTTACAATTTGTTGGTTATACCTGAGCAACGATTTCATTGTATATATGAACCACTATTCATTAACCATTTGTAAATCTACAGGCATCTGGATTGATTCCATTTCCTAGCTATTATGACTAGAGAAGCAATGAAAATGGATGTACAAGAATCTCAAAGACATATGGGGCTACCCAGGAGTAGTGTAGCTGGGTCATATTGCAATTCTATTTCTTATTTGTTTTTGAGAAACCTCAATATGCATTTCCAGAGTGGCTAGACTAGTTTACACTCCCACCAGCAGTGTATAAAAGGTCTACTCTCACCAATATCCACGAACCAATTTGTTGTCATATCCCATGGTGGTGGCGGAGGGCGTCAAATGAACTTTCAATCTGTGTTTCCCTAATAACTAAGAAAAATAGAAAGCTCCTAAAACAATTTCCCTGCCATTTGCACTTTGTCTTTAGAAAGCTTCCTAATAAGGCCTACAACCCTGTTTTTAATTAGCTTTCTTGTTTTCTTGATATTCAGGATTTTAGTATCATATATATTATATGAACTTTCTAAGTAGGACTCTAACAGCACAGGAAATAATGATAACAACTGACACACCAAATCTCATGGTAGTGAAAAGGCTCAGAACAGCAAAGGGAAATGTCAGTGGAGGAGGAGAGCAGCAAAGAGACTTTGAGAAAATGTTTTCCAACCAGGTTTCAGAAAGAGGGATATGTGTATAGGTATATGTATATTTTATATGCTAACCCTCTGTCAGATTATCCAACAGAAGAATATATATGCATAAGATACCTTACATATGTATGCAATATATGTATGTATTCTATATACTAACCCTCTGTCAATTGTACATCTAGAAAATATTTTCTCTTCTTCTATTGGCTCATCCTCTCCTCCATTGACAGTTCCCTTTGCCGTAGAGAGAACTTTTAGCATCATGAGATCCACTTTGTCAGTTACTGTTCTTATTTCCTGTGCTGTTTGAGTCTGCTTTAGAAGGTCCTCACCTGTGTTTTTAAAGCAACGTGTACCCCCTACTTTTTCCTCAGTGAGAGTCTTTGTCCAGTGACTCATTTACTCCCAACAACTGATACAGTAGATCTGTGAATGTCAGCTCCCCTGAGCAGCCAGAGTGACTAAATATCCTAATACTGAGTGCTGTTTGAAAGGAAAGCACTTCTTCCATGCACTGCCCCATCCTTGACTGCATGCATTGTCTGATGAGGTGCAATGATCTCTGAAAATATTTTATGTAGTGCGTGTGAGGAGGGGTCGTGTACTGAGGTGCATGTGTGAGGGTCAGCGGACAAATTTTCTGACCTGGTTCTTATCTTTGACCTTGTTGAGGCACTCCTTGTTTCTGCTGCTGCACCATGTATTCTAGGCTGGCTGGCATGCAGAATTCTGGAAAACAGTTTCTAACTCTTATCTCTGCATCTGACTTTGTTATATGAGTTCCATGAACCCATATGACATGAACTTGGGTCTCCAGATTAGTGCAATGCATGCCTTTGTCCATTCAGCCATCTCCCCAGTGCCCTGTGCTGTGATCTTTAGCCTTCAATCTTGTATTCATGCTTCCATTCTTCCTCAAAGTTCCTGTTTGTCCTGCTTGGAGTCTGGGAAACCGGCAGATCATTAAGGAACATCATAGATAGTGTTTTCTTTGTCTTCCAACACTCTTTTCTAGCTTCGATTCTTTGGAAATGTAAAAAGTTGGACAGAGTGGTGACATAAAAGACAGAGAGTTCTGCCTTCATTGGCAGTGGTGTAACTGAGCACTGGTTTCCTGCATCCATTGATTAGAACCATCATTGGTTCCTGTGGGTGCTTTTTCTGGACTCCTGGATGACTGAACCTAAGGGCTGCTATGCTAGAGTATCTCAGCTTTCACATATTTGTTCTAAGGCTGTCTTACCCACCTAGGTTTAGCAGCCAAGTTATTGGGGAGCCTTCATAAAATGGTCTGATCCCACACTGACACTGCCTTAAATTATTTGCCTCAGGTATCTCACCTCAGTGGAAGGTCAGGAATCTCACAAATGTTGCTTCTGCTCTCTGGGCATTTGCTGCTTCGAATGCCTCTCCCCATTGCCTGTTTTAGGTTTTTTAGGAAGACAAAAAGATAGACTGCAAAGAGAGTAAAGGGTTAATGTTACAAATTCTGGTTCTCAACATTCCTGGTTAATGTCTCACAGCACCCTCCCCTTCGCCTGTGGAGATGACTAGTGTCTATTGGCATGGGACCCCACTAAAGCTGTCTAAATCCATTTTGACATCCTTTAACACATGAACACATACCGATCTGATTGTCTTTCTTTTTCTTTCTTCCTAAGATTGGGTTAAGAATCCTAGGGGATCTGATCTGCAGTGGAGTTAATTCTTCTTGTCTGGCAGGTGATGATTAAGTACTTACAGATGAGAGAAAACAGAGGTAAAAAGCTCTTCCCTTGAATGATGATAGATATCACACTGAGAAATTTTACATCAATTATTTTATTTCTAATGGAGCATCACCCAGGAAATGACAGAGTCAAGATTGTTCAGAGACTCAGTCTATCTGCATCCTGTACTCAGGTCTCCTGAATCCTAGCTCTCTTAATTGCTGTGTCTTCTCGGCTTAATGCTGGAGAGAGGGGATCTGATTGGTTGATTACAACATCCCCATACAATTAACTGGTCTTAGAGGATGGGTTCTCAGGATGCTTTGCCAAATACTGGGGTCTCTGGGAGCAAGTTGGGCAGAATAGGCCAAAGAGAGTAATGGGTCTGACTTTGCTGCCACACTTGAGAATCCCA
Source organism: Rattus rattus (assembly GCF_011064425.1). NCBI lineage: Eukaryota > Metazoa > Chordata > Mammalia > Rodentia > Muridae > Rattus > Rattus rattus. The sequence goes on from NC_046172.1 coordinate 29,889,455, forward strand.
ATAATTTATGTGAATGGATTCGCTTTTTAATAGACTATAAATTTGAAATTAAATAAAGCAGCATTCCATAATTTTGTTTATCTACTAGAATTGAGTAACTATTTTAGAATCTACGTGTATATGCAGAGTTCTAACTAGCCATTGTTTGATGATTTCATACACACACACACACACACACACACACACACACACACACACAGATTGGATCCTGGGGATTCATCTTCTGGGACCAGCCAATTATATGTGAATGTTGGAACTAGCCAATCAGATTTCCTCTCCCCAGCATTAAGATGAGAACATGTTGATAAAACATGTTTTCCTTCCCAACTTAGATGTTCTTTTCTTTTTCAACCCCAGAACCTACTTAGGACCATGACTATGTGCATGATATAGTGCCACCTATTGCAATACCCTCTCAAAGTGTCATCCTTGAAGAAAACTGACTTTCTACCTGCCTGCCAGCAGTCACCTGCCAATAGCTCTCTAGCTGGGGGTGGGATTTCATGAAGCACCCAGATCATCAATACTGGGATTTTGGCTGGCTTGATCATGTGCAGGTCTTACATGTGCGGTCACAATTGTGCAGAAACCTTGTGTCCAGAAGACACCATTTCACTGTAGTCATCCACCACCTCTGGCTCGTACAAGAGTTCTGGCCTGTCTTCTGTAATTATTCCTGAGCCTTGATATGGGGGAGGGGGGATACGGTGTGATATTTCAAGCTGAGCTCTCCACAGTCTTTTATTCTCTTCACAAGAAGCAGTTGTGGGTGTCTGTGTTAATCACCATCTACTTCAAAAAGAAGCTTCTTTAGTAAGACTTGAGAGATACACTGATCTATGGGTATTGTTTTATTATGTGTGTGCATGTGTATATATGTGTTGTTGACATGTGTGTGAGTGCTCTTGTGGATAAAGGTATACATGTGTTGTGTGAATGTGTATGTAGGTCAGGTGTCTCCTCAAGAACTTCTCTTATTTTGAGATATGGTCTCTTTCATTGTTCTGGAACTCTCCAAGTAGCCTAGGCTGTATGGCCACTGAGCCTCAGGAATCTACATGTCTCTCCTTCCCCAGTGCTAGGATTACAAGCACGTACCACTAACCTGCTGGAGAGATGAGGGTAGGGTGGGAGGGGGAAAGGGAAAGAGGGAAGGGGAGACAGAGACAGAGAGAGGGAGGAAGAGATTGAGCGATTACTGGGCTTTGAACTCAGTATTTTATGCTTGCTCATTAAACACATTATTTAGTAAGCTGTCTGCTCATCCCTATATTGCATTTATCTGTAGAATGTGTATTTTTTCCTTTGACCAAGAAGTGAAAACTAAGCTGTACTCCTTTCCTTCTCTTTTGATCTGTTACCCCTGAAATGGATACCCCTTACACATCCAGCCTGTCACCACCACACATTCCAATGCAAACAGCATTGTTGTCTACAATTCCTTAAAAGAGAAAGCCAGAATTCCTTTGCAAAGCAAAGCTAGGATGCTTTTATAAACCACTGCCTGACTTAATGATCCGTAATGGCTCCACCCCACAGCCCCCAGTAGTACACAATCCTTTCTCACACCCACTGAAACCTGGCTTGATTATACACTGCTGCTCTGCCTACTGCAGTTATTGGGCACTCCGCCAGCCTCAAAAAGTGAGGAATTGTAGCAGTTGTGAGGCTGACAGCACCGTGCTCTCCACCTGTCAGTATTATCAGCATCAGGAGTGTTCTGCTTATTCCTGGAGTTGTAGATCTAGATCCCCTTCTCATTCCGACCACCTCTCTTTTCCCTGCCACACTCTCTAGCTCAAGGTACATGCATTCATCTCCTAGGAGTCAATAGATCACAGTCTGACAATGCAGAATGAGTGTGCTCACCCACAGTTGCACGAGTGTTAGAAATGCGATTTGCAGTGGTTTCTCCACGGGAACAGAATTCGCCTTACTCATTTGGCCAATAAATCACAAAAAAATGGGTAATTCATTGAAACCTGAAGTAGAAATAGTCAGCTCTTCTTTGGCAAAATAGTAAGTGGTTTTATTTAAAATTTTAAAAGAAAAAAAAAAAGAAGGAAGACAATATTATAACCCATAATGTGATTTTTTTTTCTTCAAGGGTTTGGGTTACTTGGAGGAAATTAAATAAGCCATTCTAGTCCATTGTTCTGCTCTAGCTGTGAAGTGCTTCCTACTGTGAACACAATTTCCCAATTGTTGCCTGTCAGAAATACTTAGCAGCTCTGGTCCTGGGCATTTCACGAACTGAGTTGTGCAATATGAGGAACAATGGTTGGCAGTGTTACCGTTTTAAAGTAAACAACCTTCAGGGACGTTTCTCTTCCATGAAGCTTTTTCTGAGAACACATTTCATGCATTGAGAGAATGTTTTAAAATATCTCCCCTCAAAGAAATCAACAGAAATTTTCAAGCAGCAGAGAAAAGTAAGCTATAGGAAAATCAGAAAGGGAGAAGCGATTTTCAGAACCAAGTGCTATCTAGAGGCTGATTGAGTTCGGTGGTTCTAAAATCATTCTTCCCTCACCAAGTTTGATTCTGAGGCCCCATTTTTTTGTTCATACAAATCAGATGGCTGGTAAGAAATGCCTAGGAGGCTGTGAATTGTATGGTTTGTGGCACTCAGGAAACACTTGATTTGGAGTTTCTCTGTGCTCTGCAACCCTCTTCTGAGCTGTTTCATTTACTCTGCCCTGGTAGCTTAAGGAACATTGGGCAACACACCATACACATTTCCTCTTAAAAGAAAACTGCCCCTTCTTGAGACAGTGCTTTGCACGTTAGGTAAATCTGTTTGTTTTTCTCTCTTACAGGAGCTGCAAAGAATCGATTCTGCTCACTGTCATCCAGCCTTATCCTGTAAGTGTTCTCTGAGAAAAAGTGCCACTCAAAGTTCTGGTCTCCTCAACCCACTCGAAGAAAGCCACCAGGATGAATAACAGTGGAGACAAATAACATGTGTTCACAATGCAAGCTGAAACAATCTTGATCATTTCTATTGTGTTCTGTGTTACAAAAACCATTCATTGGCCTGAAAAGTACCACACTCCCTAAATATCCTGAAAGACAATCAACTCTGCAGGCCTGTGAGCATTTCACATCTGCAACTAATACAAAACCCAAGACGTTCTTGTTTGCCAGCTTCAGAATCGCAAGTCTCATGGGAATATCTAATTACAGGAAGTTGTGTGAAAGTTTTATTCTTGTCCCCATCTAATTATTTTGGTAGAGAACTGGATAATTAAGGCCGCTTCAAGGAGGGATGAGAGCGATGCCATAGTCAGAATTCGAGTTCAGATACCTCGGTTAAGAGGGAGTAACTGATTACAATCATTCTGCTTTCGTTTCTTACATTTTTGGTTCTCTGTGACTTGGTTTCATGTATCTCAGGCTGGTCTAAATTTGCTATCTAGTCCAAGGATGACCTTGAACTTCTGATCCTCCTACGTGTACCTCTAGTGCTGGGATTAAGAGAATTCATCACAACATCCAGTTTATAAAGTACTGAGAATTGAACCCAGGGCCTTGCCCTGTTCTAGACTAGCACACTACCAACTGAGCTACAACCTCAAACCCAGTTCAAAACCAATTCTAAAAAAAAATCATAAACTTCATGGTATGGAATTCACTGTTTTTACATGTGTAATTTAAAGGTCTTTGCGAAACAGTGAAGTATGCAATTACCACCATAGTCCAATTTCAGAATGCTCCATCATCGCTCTATAATTCCTGATTTTCACTTCAGATTCATCTATATTCATACCATCCAGCCTGGACAACTGCTCAACTTTCTCTGTATCTATAGGCTTATTGTTACTTGTAAAGGTCGTACACTCACAAGATCCCAAGGAAAATGTCTTTACATCCAGTATCTTGTTGGGCATTTTGTAGACAGGCAGAAAACCTAACCAGCATAGCTTCCATGCTTGATGTTCACAGAATAATATGTATATTCCAAGTACAGTGTAATTGCTGTATGCTGTTTTTACTCCCGTCTCTCAAAGTTACATTCTTTTCCTTAAATTTCTCTCTTTACTTTGCAATATCTTAAAAACATATGATAAGAACATTTTTATTAACTACTTTGCTTATATTTCAAATGTTATCTCCTGTCCTGGACTCCCCTCCATGAACCCATCACCCCTTCTCCCTCCCCTTTGACTCTAAGAGGGTGCTACCCCACCTATTCTCCCATTTATGCCTCATGCCTCTATTATTCCCCTTCTCTGGGGCATAAAGCTTCAACAGGACTGAGCACCTTCCCTCCCACTAATGTCAGATGAGGCCGTCCTCTGCTACATATGTAGCAAATGCCATGGACCTGCCCATGCATACTCTTTTGGTTGATGGTTTAGTCCTGACAGCTCTGATATTGTTATTTTTCCTATAGGGTTGCAATCCCTTTCACCTCCTTCAGTCTTTTCCTAACTCTTCCACTGGGGTCCCGGGCTCTATCCAATGGCTGGCTGTGAGTATCTACATCTGTCTTAGTCAGGTGCTGGCAGAGCCTCTCAGAGGACAGCCATACCAGGCTCCTGTCTGCAAGTACATCTTGGCATTAGCAATAGTGCCAGGGTTTGGTATCTGCAGATGGGATGAATCCCCAAGGTGGGGCAATATCTGGGTGCCCTTTCCTTCAACCTTTATCCATTTTTGTCCTGCATTTTTTTTAAGACAAGGACAATTTTGAGTTAATGTATTTTAGGTGGTGGGTGGGCCCCATCCCTCCACTGGGGCCATGTCTACCTACTGGATGCAGTCTTCAGGCTCTATTTCCCGGCTGTGTCTAATGTCATCCCCATTGGATCCTGAGACCCTCTCAAATCCCTGAGGTCTAGGACTGTCTACTGGTTCCCCAAGTTCCCCACCCTTCACTACTACTCATTCCCCTGTCCCTCTGGACTTCTTTCCTGTCTCTTCCCATACCTGGTCATGCCTCTTGCCACCCCCCTTTCCACCTTTATTATTTCGGTCTGATTCTTTTTACATTGTATACTCCTGTTTTTATCCATGCACAAAAAGTAGAAGGAAGGAAAAGGGTTATTTGGCATTCGAGTTCAAATAGAACCTAATAGGTTAGAGTTAAGATTAGGGTTAGGGTTAGAGCTTAACTCTTGTGCAACTGAGTTTCCATGACTTGTTAATGCAGAAATATTCCTTCCTCTCAGTGTACTTTGATTTGATTATCTGGTTTCTTTTTCAGAATTCAGTGACTGCTTTTTCTACCTTGAAAGTTAATGTTTAGCTATGGCACTCAGGAAGAAATACTGGACACACTTTTGGCCAGTAACTATTCTTTTCTCCGTTCTTACCCTAGCCAATCATCGAAGGTGAATTGTCATCTTGAACTTGCAGTTGACTATCCTTCCTTCCTATGATGCCTACCATGCTTTTCACTCCCCCTATCCCCCCTGGCCAGCCAAATTCTTCCCACCTTTCAAGGTTCAGCTTCGATTGTAAATGCTGCCAGATGATTTCATGTTCTGACACTGCTGACATTTGGGAGTTGGATCCTTTACCACAAGTTTTGCCACTGAAAATTATTTGCAGATATTTCCAAATGTCCCTTTGAAATAAAACTGTCCCAAATTGAGGACCAGTCTACTACCTTAATGTCCCTCCTTACTGCTTCAAAGTGACGTTTTCCTCCTCTGAACCATGGATACTCTGAAGGTACTGAAATAAGTATACTTGGTAGACAGAGATGAGCAGGTGAGAGAAGAGACCGTTTACTTCTGTTTTTATATTGGGATTTTCCTTCTAGCTTGCTTCTTTAAAATAATAAATCTGGCCACAGTAGGCTGTAATCTCAGCACTTGGGAGGATGAAGTAACAGGATTGCTGCAAGTTTGAGGCCAGCCTGGGTACAAAGTGAGACCCTGTCTCAAAACAAATAAACAACAACAAAAACATCCTTTTTACAAACAAGACAGAGTCTAAAATGTACAAATTATCCAGCCCGACAAGAGAACAACTATGGATTCGGCTTCTGTCTGAGAAAAATCTATAAATTTCACATTATTACAGCACTTCCATTTCTTTAATAACCGGCAAGCCAACAGTTCTTACGGTGCTTGCCTAGCTACTTCATGCTAAGGGCCAACAAAATGTGTCCCATACACCCAACAGAAGCTATGCCTTCCTCTTGGAAACCCTGCCACTACAGTTTCCTGGGCTAGCCTATGGTTCACAGCACAAGCCAAGTCCCCTGCCATGTCCCCCGCTAGTCAAACTTCCAAACTGGTTCACCAAGGAATCTTTACTAGGGGACCTTTCTGGATAATCCTCATTAAAGCAACTGCATGTGCTGAGGTATCACTCCTGGAGGGCAGGGTTTTGTGTTCTTCATTATGATGGTCAGTCAAGTACCAACCACAAGAGAGAACACAGGAAAGGAACAGGAAAACAACATTCTTACAATTGCAGGCCCTAAGGAGATCAAGTCCCTGTTGAGTCCAGAAGTGGGTTGCTTGAAAGGGAGTGGGTTCAACCTAGTAGGTGAGGAAACAGAGAGAAAGAAGAGGGGCCAACCGACAAGTACATTTATTGATGGTGAGAGTAGAACACACATGAAAAGTTTCAAAGAGATCTGGGTGTGATGGAATATGCCTATGTATGATGCTGGGACTCCGGAGGCCAACATAGGAAAACCAATAGTTCAAGGCCAGTCTAGGCAATATTTAGCAAGACCCTGTCAAAGAATAAGGAGTTAGGAGGAAGAAGAGAAAGAAAATGTGTAAGAGGACTGCATTCATATTTTTAAACTCCAATAAGTAAAGGTCGGGCTGGATGTGAATAAGATCTTGTGGTAGGAGCACCTCACCACAATTGTGTACCTAGTCGTTGAGACTGGGTGCACACAGCCTGATGTTGGAATGCCGACATCCAGGAAAATAAAAGTTTTCAGTTTATGCCAGTAGTCATTCAGTTAGTGATTGCATGAGATGGCAGATAAATATGCCACCTCCCTCTGTCCTTTGAACATTGTAACGCTGGGGCATATGGTCAGCCTTGCTTCCCAGAAATTCTCAGTAGGAATAAGTTCCAGTTGCCTATAGTGGTGCCTTCCTTAATAAGGAAAACTTTATTAGCTTGTTCCCTCTTTCTGTCTCCTTTCTCTGCATACCTGCCTGGATCCCTTGGAAGCACCTCCCAGATTAGCTGCCAACTCATTAAGCCTTGTCTTAGCATCTGCTTTGTGGGAATTCCAAATCAAGTCACTTCGCAGCTCTAGGCTATGACAAGGTTACAAGCGCTGACAACACAAGGCCATATTATGAAGTCTCAGAAATCAATCTTCCTTGTGTTTTTATATTTTTTATATTTTTATTTTTTACTTAAGTGTATGTGTATGAGCCTGCTTGTGTGGTCAAGGCCAAAAGAGGGCAGCAGATCCCCTGGAACTGGACTAAAAAGTGTTTGTAAAGTACCAGATGTGAGCACTGAGAACAGAAATAAGGTCCTCTGCAGAGGTGCAAGGAATCTTAACCAGTAAACCATCTCTCCAACCTTTTATTTCTGTAGGGTCTTTTGTTTGTTTGGTTGGTTTGGTTTGGTTTGTCAGATGCTGTTCTTATCATTTCTAAAAGCCTCCAAATACTTCACTACACTGTAGCCATCTTATCCATAGCAAATTTGGAAAATACTGCATTAATTGATTAGGGGTGAGAAAGCATTAAAATCAACACCAGGAGAATCTGACTATTCTACGTGTTAATTGCTTGTCAGTTCTGGCACCTGGTATGAAAGGCCTCTGATCAGTACCTATGGTTGGTGACAGCTAATTCACCAGGATTCTGAGCAGTGCATAGTATATATGTTTTGACTAACAGAGAGAAATATGAGTTCATAATTGCTTTGCACTATCCCATCCATCTGAGACCCTAGTCACCAGAGTAAGCAAGCCACTCTGTTGCCAATTCTCATTAGATAACCTACTTGGAGACTTTTGTTTTTTTGTTTTTTTTTTTTCTGCATCAAAACAGCAGTTTCAATTTCTGAGGCATTTCAATTTATTTCATGTGTATAGATGATTTGCCTGTGAATATGTCTGCACACAGAGTGCATGTATGAAGTACTCATGGAGTCTAGAAGAGGGCAACAGATCTCCGGGAACAAGAGTTAGAGATAGTTGTTTGTTGAGGTTTGGTCTGTTGCTATGTATTGTAATGTTAAATTCTGCACCTGAAAGTCTAGCCCTAGAGTGAATTCTCATATTTACAAGCTTTTTTGTGCAAACCTTGTTCTTTGGTTTAAAACTAGTAGTTAAATAAAATGGCTACACCTAATTACAAGAGAGATTAGAGGTGGATGGGCTTTGAGTTACCTGGTTGGGGGTGGAGAAGAAGAACAAGCTGTGAGGAAAATCCCCTTGAGACAACTTAAAGGACAAAAGGTTTGCTTTGTCTGTTGGTTACAGAGCTTTCTGTGTGCAGGCCTCAGCTCCATTGATTCTGGGCACGTGGTTGGACAAAGTATCACGGCAGTGGTAGTAGGGACAGACACAAGAACTGTTTACGTCGTGGCAAACAGGGAGTAAATAGAGAGAAGAGCCTGGAAAGCAGACCAAACCTTCAAGGCACATCCCCAGTGTTGTCTTGTTGCTGAGGCAAAAGCAGCTTAAAGGAAGAAGGGTCCATCTCAACTCACAGTTTAAAGATACATCATAGCATCAGAAGCTCGAGACAAGTTGTCTCATTGTGGTCACAGACAGAATGCAGAGAGAGATGGAGGCCCACCTCACTTTCACCTCTGTCTCTTTTTATTCAGCTCAGGACCACAGTTCATGGTATGATATTGCCCATAAGTCAGGTGGGTCTTCACACTTCAGTGAACCTAATCTAGGTAAACATTCAGACACAGGCTCAAAAGTGTGTCTCCTAGGTATCTCCCGAGCCTGTCAAATTAACAAGCCATATTAAGCATCATACCTAGTGACATATCTCCTCGACCTAAGTTTCTATCACCTCCTCAAACAGCACTACTAGGTTAGGGCCAAGTGTTCAAGACATGAGCCTATAAGGAAATGTCATATAAAAAAACATAACGTGGACAAATCATGCTATGTTTTCAAAGAGACTGAGTGACGTCACTCTATTTCTAAAATTCTATCCAGTGATACACATCTCAGGAGTCAGTTCTGATAAGTATACCTTTTAACTGAGGCAAGGAATTGTGTAGATTATTCTAGAAAGATATAGTAAGTTACTAAGTCGAAAAGCCAGGATTCTCAGAGAACTCAAAGTTGTATATATGGTGCCTTGACTGAGTTGAACATTTTATTGCCGAAGAATGCCGGAGGAGTCATGCTTTATTGTGTTGAGGCATATCAGCCTGTGAGTCATGTCTCCTTCGGTGTCTTTATTGCAGCCACTCTAGTTGTGCTAAACTCATTGTGCCAGTGTAAATACTGCTGCTCAGAATCATTAAGGAGGAATAATGTTTCGCCTTCATCTAAAAATGGCATCTCAAAAGCAAATCAACTCACCACCGTATGATTTGCTCGTTAATCATCACTAAACGTGGCCTAGAATTACACAGACACATCGCTGCAGCACTGCCAGCGTGACTCCTAAAACTCACCGAGAGCTTGCTGAACACTGGCACTCATTCAGAGTCCCTTCGGAGTTTGGTTTTCTTTACTAAGAGGTCAGCCATTCTCTTCACGTCAGCTTGTTGTTCACATACGAAGTTTCAGAACAAAAATCATCCATGTCTCAAACCTTCTAAGATGCTGCTCAAGGTCTCAAAGGTGGAAAGAGGGGTGCAGAGGAATGTTAGAAACAGCATTATCTAGTATGGTGCTGCAAACCTTCATTCCAGTGCCAGGAAGGGGAGTCCAGAAGGATTGCAGGCTGAGGGAAGCCTGAGCTATATTTCAAAGTTCAGGTCCTGGAAATTTATAGCAAAGCCCTACTTCAAAAGTGAATAAACAAAAATAGTACTCTGACAGTATCAATGCAAAATATCTACCCTCAAACATACATATTTGCCACTGCATATTCTTAACAATGATTTTGTATTGTAATAAGATATTCATGTATTGCGTACAGTATGCCGTTTTCAACTGTACAATTCAGCAGTATTAAATGCATCCAAGTTGTATTAAGCATCACTGTTTTCTCATCGCAAAAATGTCTTATCACTCCTAAAGGAAATTCTATATCTATTAAACGTTCCTTCCTCCTTTTTCTTCTGCCACTGCTCCAAACTTTCTGTTTCTGAATTTATTCTTCTCACTATTTCGCTTAAGTATAATTATATATTTGCTCTGATTCTGTCTGATTCTTTAAGTACCATATTTTCAAGATTATAGCACTGATCAGTACTTCATTTTTATACCTGAACAAGATTCTATTTTATGGACATACCACATTTTACATGTCTACTCCATCATTTTTAATAACTTAATTGATTTCCAGAATGTGTGTATTTGGTAAGGTTGGGAATACTTTAAATTTTCTCATTACTTAACTTTAAAAAGAGAAGTATGGGTCATGATCACTAGCTTTCTGGCCATGAGATGAATATAATATATATATATATATATATATATATATATATATATATATCAGGTTACGCTTTTATGTAGATTCAAGAATCAGTTACTAGAATGTATGGTGCAAAAGCTTCAATGCCTGCAGAATGAAGTGCATGCAAATAAGTCTCCACCCCAGGCCACTGACAATATTTAACCACTGTAGTTCACAAACAAGTGACTATCTGATTACCTGTTAAATCCAATGGAGCATGAAGGTTTCTTTCATTTTCTAATCAGTGATGCAGTCAATAGATGGGACAGAGGTCTCTTTCCTTTAAGTTTCACTGAAAAATTACACCTACACCAGGATGATTTTCAGATGAATTGAATTGACCAAGAGCATGCAGGAGGGATCTCCTTCTTCCCAGCACCTTTCTAAGCAGATGCTTCTATTGCACATGAAATTTCTGTGGGACAGCTGCAACATTAATCCCTTAATTCCCACAAAACAGGGAAGAATCCCCAAATACAATGCACATGTAAGATAAGGAAGACCATGAAGTCTGGAATTCAACTCTAAATTGGGAGTCAGTCTCCTCCCCACTCTGCACAGTAAGATCCAAGATCACAGATTGCCAGTACAAGGGTGAAGGCCAGCTTATAGAGACATTCAGAACAAAAAATCTGCCTACTTCTGCATTGTGTTCAGAGCTCTGCATTCAAGGCAAGATTTAAGATCTTTGAAATTGTGAATAGGAAGAACATGGAGCATGCTATGCTTCTGGTCTGGTCACTAAATCAAGGTTATTAATTTACAGTCATGACAGAGTTTCAATCACATTCATAATTTGTATTTTGTCCTTGAATTGGGCATGCACTCAATATTTTACTTTTTAGAAACAATGTTGCATACCTTTGAGGATAAAGATGAAAAATAACTGTCACAAGGTTGGTGTTAGAATGCCAGTAATTCAATAAAAATCTTTCTGTTTCCTCTAGTCTCCCAAATCAGCATTTATTAGTGCTGCTAAAAAGGCAAGATTGAAGTCCAATCCAGTCAAAGTACGCTTTTCCGAAGAGGTCATCATCAATGGTCAAGTGTCGGTGAGTTTTCAACTTATCTGTGTTATTATGCAGAGAATCATTGAGCCAGGGGCTTTTTGTTCAAGGCAAGCCAATAATGCTACTAGAATGTTCATTCTGGACATGCTTCTTGTCTTTCACGAGGATGTCAAGTCTCAAGACTGAAAGGGACTTGCCTTACCACCTCCTTGCCTCTTAGTTCTAAACAACAAGAATAGGATCTAACCGAGTGACTCCTATGTCACTTACTGCATGACACTCACTGCTTTGATCTAGGAGCACTAGCATTGCCTCAGTTATATTTGGTAAAAATGAGCTTCCTCTGAAATTTCTACTTCTTGTGCCAATTGCCAATTAAGTATGCTTCCTCAGAATAACCTTTTATATATTTGTGAAAAGAATTATGTTTCCTGTGTGTGTGTGTGTGTGTGTGAATATCAAAGTAGTTAAAAGTACAGATTTCATATATAAAGCAAGAACTAAGAACCCGCAAGTACCTACAGAAAGGTCTTCAGCATAGATAATGCAAAAATCAAGAGGATATTTCATTTTAACATGTTCAAAGAAGATAAAGTGTGGGTACTCTCTCATTTTTGGTTTTGGTTTTGGTTTGAAAACCTTTACCTAGAGTACTAATAGCTTTGAAGACCTTGGAGATACCAGATTTTTGTTGTTGAAGGTTATTGGTTCTGATCAGTGTTTGTTTTTCTTGTTTGTTTGTTTTTAATGACTGTATAAGGATACATCTTCATCTGTGATCTGTTTGCTATGGATCACGAACTCTTTTCTGAAGTTAGCCCTGGATCTGGATTGAAAGCTGTGGACATGCATATCCTGGGCAAAGAACTTATGAGTCTTCTTATCACTAGCCCAACTTAGGGCTGTCCAACTTGGACACCAGAAAATGAAAATGTGTGATAATTGTCCTTCAGTTGTGATAAAATACCAAGCCTATATCTATTCAAGGAGAAATGATCTTTGCAGTAGCAGCGTGTTCAGTCCCTGTTCCTTGGGTCTTTATCTTTGGCCTGTGGTAAGGCAGAATATAATGGCAGCGAGAACTTGTACAAGCAGAGACTGCTCAGCTCACAACATCCAGGAAAAAGATAGAAATTGAGATAGAGATGGATAGAGAAAGGAAAGAAAGAGATCAATAGAAAATATGGAGCGAGAAAAGAATCTGTAAAGGGGACCTGATACTTTCCCTCTGTTATTCCATCTGAACTCTTAAGCTATTTGATGACAACCCTTATATTCAGGACAGGTCTTCTCCCCTCTGCCAGTCATCTTTGAAAATGTCCTCACAGTACACCTAGAGGCTCTCAAGCAAAACTAGTTGACAATCAAGATTAAGTATCATGGCACGTCGATCTGACAAACTGTTGGGGCACTTGTGAGAAAGGTCTGAGGTTGTCACAGTTAGCCTGTGGGAATTTTGGACTTCCCCATGAACTTGATACACTCCGCTCACTGAAATAGATCTACACATGTCACCAATTCAGAATCCTGTCCCCCTGTAGAGGAGTGGAGGATTCCAAGCATTAAAAAAAAGGACAAGTACATCACATCAAAAATTCATCAGAAAATTACCTTTCCACTCCAGGGTTTCTCAGCCTGTGACTGGACATCTAAAGAGAGAATAATAGTCTAGAAGCTGTAGGGATAATGTCATTTCGACCCTGTTTATAACAGAGCTCATATGAGGCAGCTGTCCTATGAGGACACTGCTGCAAGGCCAGAGGTCTTTTGCAGCCTCCACTGCCTTGCCAAGATGCTATCAAGATAGGACCTGCAGATGTTCATCTACCCTGCAGCCCATGGGATTTCAGTTTTTTGAACATGCTCTTCTCAGTCACAGGAAGCCTTGTTTTCTGAATTTAAAGCCAACCTTACTCAGTGAGTCAGGCAGCAAGGAGGTCACAGGGAAATGGTAGGCAGTAGAAATGAGAAGAAATTCAGAAAAAGAAAGGGGCAGTGAAAGTCAGGGGACCAGTTAGAGATTTGTAAGTGTTGACTTTGCTCAGACTGTAAAACACTTATAAGCATCCATGTATGTGATCTTCAGTTCCTCCATCTTCAAGCCAAAGAACACGTGACTTTGCTATTTCTAAGTTCCCAACAATCCTCATGACTCTGTAGCACCAAATACGTGGACATGACAGAGTTCACTCCAAGGAACCATGGATCTTACGTGGGTGTGTCAACTTCTCTCCTTCATCTCCTTCATTACCTCTCCTGGTATCCAATTAAAGAAAACATCCTCAGGAATATATTTCTCAGGTTCAGTCTTAGTCATATTTCAAAATGGCATCACTGTTGGGGTTATTTCTAGATTGTGATGTTATGATTATTAGGTATATTAGTATAGGATATACTGTACATTATATCCTAGACTTAGTACTTATCTTTTTTTGTGTGTGTGGCACTGGGAATGCAATGCAGAACCTACCCACGTGCCAGGTTTCTTGATAGGCTTTGTCAAACTAGAGACACCTGGGATGAGGAAAATGCATTTGAAGGGTTGCTTCCATCAGATTGGCCTGTCAGCATGTCTCTGGGATTCTCGTGATTGCTAATTGATAGAGGAGGGCCCAGAGCATCCTGAACACTACCATGTATGAGCAGGTAGTCCTGCATGTGCATAGGGAATAGAAGCTGAATGTTAGCCTGGGAAAAACTAGTAAGGAGCATTCCTCTGTGTTTCTGCTTTGGTCCCTGCTTCCCGGTCCTGTCTTGAATTCCTGCCCTAGCTTCCTCTAATGATGGACTGTAACCTGTAAGCTAAAATAAACCCTTTTCTCTCCAGGTTCTTTTCTACATGGTGTTTTGGTGTTTTATTTTGTTTTGAACAACAAACAATAACAAAAAGCTAACTAGGACATGAGGCAATTGCTCACCACTAAGCTAAGAGCCTCGTATCTTTTTCTCTTTTAGCACACTAATTACTCTTATATTTTCCTTTGAAAAACATTTCCTAAATGGGTTAAAAAAATTTCAAAAAACTAATCTTTACCCCTGAGCTTCTTAATACTTGTGACTCATTTGCATGACCACCACCAGGGACCAGCAGTCTCCTGTCACACAGCATCATTTATGGTCCTCATTTTGTTCATTTAATCCTGATCTGAAAAAGTCAAAGCTTGTGGATCCAAACACAGATGCTTGGCTACAAAGGAATTATGTCTGTAATAATGTTTTCCACTGGGGAATCTTGCTTTTAAAAAAAATGCTTCTGATATTTCTGATGAGCAAAATGTCTTGTGCACTAGTAGCTGGAAAACAATATTGGTATGAATACCTTAGTTCATATACCACTAAAGGAATACCTGGCTGACCTTTGAATTTTTGTTGCTTTATTCTTTATTATATTGTGATAAGAATAAGCAATACACACAAGTGGCTACTGCCAGGAGTGGGATTCTAATTTGACTGCCCTTCACAGCTACTATTTATCTTTTGTGTTGTTAAACAGGAAACTGTTAAAGACAATTCACTTCTTTTTATGCCAAATGTTTTGAAAGTCTACTTGGAAAACGGACAGACCAAATCCTTTCGCTTTGACTGCAGCACTTCCATCAAGGTAAGATGACACTGGAACCTCTATGCCTGTGCTCATTACAGAAAATCAAACCTAGTCAGAATGGACAAACTAAGAAGTGCTCTGTTCTTTTTGTCCCTATGGTGCTACAAACAATATGACATGCTATCTATGGAGAAACACCAGGGCTAGCCATTTTCTTGCAACTGCAGATTAATTAAAATACCATGACTGTCACCAAGAAAGTTTGGCACCCCGCCCAAAGCCAACAGGATTTCCCAGCAATGTCAGCCACCGAGAAGATTAGGATGTTAACAGTTAATTGACTATCTGCCACTTTTGTGTCCAGCAAAAACAAGGGGTAGAGTAATGTAAAGATAACATTTATTTTCGGTTGCTGTAACCAATTGCTCAAGATTGCTATATAACAAGCAGAACGGAGGTGTGCTTCTCAGGAGGGGGTTAAAATAAGTGCCACCATGCAGTCCCAGGATTTCTGATCCATGGGTGAGTTTTACATAATAGGTTTGGTAGCAAAGCATATGGAACACCCCCCCCATGCTTCTTTCTTGGAAAAGAAAAGTACATATTCTCTTTTTTTATTGTACAAAAGTATGTTCAGAAATTGATTGCTCCCTAATGTCTCATCAGCCTAAAATAGGCTTTCTTCAAATGGCACAGTCAGAAAGATTTTATGGAGGTAAAAATGTACCTAGTGATGATCTGTACCATAATCTAGCAAGAGAATATCAAGTCTGTGTTTAAAATGTCTATCAATAGTCAACCATTAATTCTGTGTGTTTGAAAGGACTCGGAGTAGACCTCACCTGTGCAAATGGTTCTACAAAGCCCACTTGCTGTGCATCTTACTGTCATAATACCAGCAAGCAGCTGGGTTTAAATTGCCTTAAATACATGGTGATTCAGTTGGCAGTAGAAGGCACAATATTAGTAGATGGGTGTAGGAGCACTAAGTCATCCTTAATTGCCCCAGATGAAATACTAGTTCCCTTCATATAAGACTGCTACTTTGAAATGGTGATGACTGAGAAAATCGTTTTCTTTTTTTCTTCCTATTCAATACAAATGTATGATGAGAGAATATCTAACAATTGATCAACAAACGGGATGGGGTGGGGTCTGCAAATTCTTTCTGGAAAGAACGAGAGAGCAACTATTTTAGGCTTTGGGGGCCACCTGATGTCTGTAAGAATTATAGGATTCTTTTGTTGCATTTAGGAAACAAACACAGAAATGGGTCATTGAGAGATCCTTGAGACCACCCTGTAGGTAAATGACCTTCCTGAGGAACACCCAGCACTCAACCATTTGTCCTCTTACACTCTACTTCCTTTCAGCAGAGAGTGAAATGCTGGGTTCGACAAAGAAAGTCAGCCCATAGGCATGGTCTAGGAGAACTCATATACATATCTTCCAGTATCACCTCTTCATGGACACCTACAGGCAGTGTTTTATTCTTCTGGAAATGATGTAGTTGTATGCACAGTGTATTTCTAAGAAAACTCCCCCTTTGTCTTAGTGTCCAGAGTTTTTATTGGAGATTGGTCACCACATAGACATGGCTGGCTTTGGTGCCTTATCTCTCTAGTCGTCAAGTTGATATTTCAAGGTCCAAGTCTATTTGTGTGCTACTCTTAGCATAAACTATGTGCTATGGTCCAGGGCTTTAGATAAAGCATAATGACTCCTGCCAGACAGGCCTATGAAGACCTAAGATTCTTTCCTAAGAGTGAGATGATCTTTCTTTAGGCAAGGCTAATCCATTCCTGCACACAGATTTGGTGAGCAAATGGGGATGACCATCTGGACCATTGTTTTTGCAGACCCTGAAACCCATGTACACAAGTACATTGCTGCGAATCTCTTTGCCCTTACAGACTTATTCTGTGTTCCCTGCTTCTCAGCTCCTTGCTGTTAGACCTCCTACCTCACTTAAAGATGTGTTAAGACTTGAGTACATATCTTACCAGAAATCAATCTAAACTGAAGAAAAGGTCTGTTGTTCATTCCTCCAGGCCTCTTTATTATAGGAACTCACATTAAACTGAGTTTGATTTCCTAGTGGAGTACAGTTGACAATGAGAAAACCAGGAGCTGTGCAAAGAGTTCGCATCAAATTCAAGTTCTCTCATCATGCACCTAACAGCCTTATTAGCACAGCAGACACTGGTTGTTGGACATAACAGAAATCGTGCTGTGATGAAAGGAAGGTGACACCTCCTGAATACAAGTTGCCAGCATTCTCATTACAGAGTTATGATAGGGAGTAGGTATCAGAATCATTTCTACTGTCCCTGCTACTGGTTTACAAAAATGTCACATAGAGTTCATGTAGCCACACAAAATTTGGCTTGTGTTTCTCTTCCTGGATTTTGTGCAAAAAAAAAAAATAAGTTATAAAGCAGGGAATCTTTTAGGTCACATTCACTAAAATCAAGGAATTTTTGTTGAACAATTATTCTCTGGGAGTGGGTGTGGTTGGCTATTGTGGATTATGTTTTAATGGGGCCAAAGGGGCAATCGAGCAGACTCAAATAACATGGAAAACCCACTTCACGTATGAGAATGTTTTTCTACCTTTGCAACTATTGAGGTGTTAGAATACATAGTTCTTTGTTGTGACTGCCCTGTGCATTGTTAAGGTACTTAACAGTATCCCTACTCGACCCACTAATGACATCCCCAACCCTGCTGTGCCAACCAAAGGATATCTCCAAAAATGTCCAAATGTCCATTTCTTCCCATTGAGAAGCTCTGCTCTACAGAATTTAGACACATGACAAAAATTATCTTGAAGAGAGGTCATTTGCTAGTTTCAAATCTACAAAGAAGAATAAAGGCTGAGGAGATTAGCTGTGCATTGCAGAACAGCCTTTATTTGTATAGTCAATACTTTCTGACTATAAATGTTTAATCCTATAAAAGATTATAGGCATAGCTTGCTCATTTTACTTTTCCCAGGGATGTAAAATGAATATGCACTGTTACGGTGGTGTTCTCTGAGTAAATGGCATTATAATAAATGCTTTGTGCGTATGAACACATTTGATTCCTATATCCATTCCAAGGCAGGCATAATTATCACTTCCAGTTTATAGGTAGGGAAACTGAGATACTTATAGGTTAAATAACTACCCAGCGCTGTGAAGTTTATAAGCATGAGAGCTGGGATTAGAAACAAGACTTTCCTGGGAGCTTCAAAGCTTCCAATCTCTTGCAGAATATGCTGGGTCCAGCATACTATTGGGGGCAGGAGTAAAATGGTAGATATTGCAGGCCACACCAGCCACTGCACAACTCTGTTTCCGCAGTATTTGGATATTAAATCAACCATGGACAGAGATGGATTAACTCTGTCTCAATAAAACTTTATTTACAAAAATGGGTGGTGGACTAGATTTGGTATGCAGAGCATACTTTACTGGTCCCTGGGCTAGAGCACTTTCAGAGCTGGTTTAATTGTTTCCTCATTTAGAGAAGAAGAGAATGAAACTAACGCTTTATCCATTAAGAAAAAAAAAAACCTTTCCAATTTAGAACATTACATGGGGACTGCAGAGATTGCTCAGTGGTTAAGGACAGTGGCTGCTCTTCTAGAGGACTTGGCTTTGATTCCCAGCACGTACATGGTGGCTGTAACTCCAGTTCCAAGGGATCTGATGCCCTCGTCTAGCCTCCTTGAGCATCAGGCATACAAATTCTGCACAGTGCATATGCAGGCAGATCACCTATATAAATTTAAGAGAAATAAAAAGGAACTTTATATGATCAATAAGCTTCTCTTCTATTTCAGGATGTAAAGCTTAAATAAACGTATCACTTTCTGGACATGGTAGACTCTAAAAAATAAAGTGGACAGTGTTGATTTTGATCTCTTCATGTCCCTGTTTGTTCTGTAAGGATGTCATCTTAACTCTGCAAGAGAAGCTGTCTATCAAAGGCATTGAGCACTTCTCTCTCATGCTGGAGCAGAGAACTGAAGGGGCCGGCACCAAGCTGCTCTTGCTTCATGAACAGGAGACACTCACTCAGGTCTGTGATGTACACCCCAAGAATGCTGCTACTATAGAAAACTGAGTCTGTGGTGTCTCAGGATGCCCTTCCTCCAGCCCTCTCCCTGTAGCTGCTTTATACCCTATGTCCTCTCTTGCAGAAGCACCGCCTTCATAATGAATGCATTTGATGCCTCAGGGAAATGCCCCCCTCCCCCGCCAGTCTGCCATAGATTTTCAGTTGATCTCTAAGATTTGTCATTGGAAGGCCAGGCAAATACTGAAATGTAGCTCTGCAGCGTGACATCTTCTGTTAGTGCAATGGCTTCTTTGCTTGTTTAGGTCTCTAGTCTCTTCAAAGTCATTAAAAACACAATTGTTTCTGAGAGTATGAAGAATAAGTCAAAGTCATCTTTGTTGTCTTTGGTTCTGGATACATACTCATGGCTATTTTTGGAAACGTGCAATCACTACCTTAGTCCTGCCCACTATGACTATGTGATCTACCTATGTGTCCCAACTCCTGGTTCCCAAGATTCCACCCCATCTGTTCTAGGGGGAGACATGCCAATTGTTTTCTGCTGTATTCAACATACCACCTTCACTTGGCTTAACTTCGAAAACGCTGAGCATTTCTGTTGAGTCTTTAAGTATCCACAAAGTTTACTTACATAGGAAAGTTCATTGAGAGATAGCCGTAAAAACAGAGCATGAGGGGACAGAGGGGATATCTGCAACTGAAGCAGCAAGTTACTACTGGGGCAACAGAAGCAGAGGAAGCACTGTCGTGCTAAAGTGCTTCTTATTTGATACATAATTAAAAGCAAGTGTCTGGGAGCTGGAGGGATGGCTCAGCAGTTCAGAACATGATCTGCTGTTCTAGAGAACTAAGTTCAATTCGCAGAACCCGTATCAGGTGGTTTCACAAGTGCCTGGGACTCCAGTCCCAGGAGATCTACCACCTCTGGCCTCTACAGGAACCTGAGCTCACATGCACACACATAATGAAAAATAAAAATAATTCATTAAACAAAAAATCAAGAACTAGTACTCCACACATCCTTGAATTGCTTTACTCTTTTGACAGAATCCAATGGGATGCAATGAATTAGAAAAACTGCCATGAGTTTTGATTTCTATTTCTGTATCTGAACTTGACCTATGATGTTCATCAAGTTTAAGTCTACATAGTGTCCTTTAGAGCCACTTGCAAAATACCACATGGGAAAGTAGATCTTAGAAATAGATGGCTCATTTTAGGCACTGTCATAGGGAAACGGCCACTTTTATTCAAAACCCTTTAACTGAGAGCTCAATGTGTGTCTACGTTCCCCTAGAAGCAAAACTTTAACCAAAGGCTTGAACATGTGGAAATTCCATGAAAGATTATGAGAGAAGCTGGGACAGGAGTGGAAAATGGACATGGGGCAAATTGGGGAGTCACTAAAAATGGCTCAACAAGCCAGTTTTCACCATATGACCTGAAGCTCGCCCTAAGAGAGCTCTGGTTAACAACTTAGAACACTTGTCAGTGGCACTTCACCTGGGTGTGGTGAGCAAGAAGTTGGCCCGTCATGGGCTATATCTGAAAATTCTTCAAACTCCTGGTCCATCAAATAGTCAGAGGTAAATAACCTCTGTAGTAAATTAACATGTAGTAAATAACCTTTAGCCTGCAGCAGTAAATGACAAAAGAGGTGGGCAGCCCATGTGTTCTTGAGTCTAATGAAACGTTCCACAACTTTCTTTTTCTCTTTGTAGTTCTGTTCAAACCTTTGCCTACTACATGGGCCTATGGGGAATCTTTATGGTGATTTAGGTGAATAAACATTCAAAAATTTTCCTGATCTTATATATCTAACACTTAAGAAAATGCATTAAACAGCCTGAAAGAAAGCAGTTGCCTACTATGAATCATCCCACACAATGCAGCCATTGCAGACTCAGAACAGGATATGAATCCATGTCACGTCGCTGTATGTGTACGAACTCTTATCATCTCTTGTCTCCTGTACTGCTTTCTCTTTCCTTTCCCAGCCTCCCCTTTAAACTTTCCTAGAACAAGTCCCTGTACATACAAAGCCTTACCTCCGAGTCTGCTCCTAGGAACCCCAGTCTCACACAAAGGCAAATTTGAAGCTTTTATTGACATAGAAAGGGGATTTTGATTCTGTGGTCCTCTGCCCTTTCGTAGTCAGCACGGATGGATTTTGAAATGATGTGTTTGCTCTTCCAGGTGACACAGAGGCCCAGTTCCCATAAGATGAGGTGTCTTTTCCGAATCAGTTTTGTTCCCAAGGATCCCATTGACCTGTTAAGAAGAGATCCAGTTGCTTTCGAGTATCTCTATGTTCAGGTAGGTAAAATTTTCCGATTGTTCCATAGGAATGTGGAGGTACATGACTGAGCTCCTTGGTGTTTTTCGTTTTTGTTTTTCCTTTTCTTTCCATGTTCCCCTAAGCTTGATGAATTATAAGATAAGTAGGTTGTGTCCTTTCCATTTTCATATTTGATTCAGAAATAATTCATTGCTCCCATAGAGGTTGCAAGAATAGTGATCTTCATCCTCCACCCAGATTTACCCTTTGTTAATATTTTCTTCCATATACTTGATATTTAATGAAAGTACATAATCCTTGTCTTTTTCATCACAGAAATTTATACATAAACATATTCTTTTTCTACAACACATGAAAGCTAGTTACTTGTACCATGTATTATTTTTTACTTTTAAATATAATATGTATTTTTCCAATAACAAGGACAATTTCTTTTTTTTTTTCTTTTTTTTTTTTTTTTTTTTTTTTTTTTTAGCTGGGGACCAAAACCAGAGCCTTGCACTTGCTAGGCAAACGCCCTACCACTGAGCTAAATCCCCAACCCCTACAAGGACAATTTCTTATAGAAACTCTGTCCAATTAAAAAATATCAAGCAGTGGGACATCGATGTGTGCTCCTTATCTCTTCTTTTATCTACCTTTAAAATGATGCCTATTGCCCCCAAATATCATTAGGCTATCAGTGTCCTTAAGTCAGTGTCATTCCTTATCCCCCTTCTGTCACTTTTGTGACATTGAGTTTTGAGAAGTACTAATCAGATATTTTACAGAAATCTTTCCATTTGGGTTTCCCTAGTATGTTCTCACAATTAGGTTGAAGTTATGAATTTGCAAAGAATGATATAAGTGACTGTCCTCTTCAGTATAGCATATGAGGAGCCACATGGTGCCAATTTATCCTTCTAATTGTGAGACTAACTTTGACACTTACGTGGGTTGTGTCCCTGTAAAAATTAATAATTTTTCTTTTATAATGAATAAGAAATTAGTGGCAAGTCATTTGTGACTTTTATCATCTTATATTTCATCAAATTGTCACCCACTAATTTTTATTAATAGTATTAATTGGTGATTCTTACATGAATCTATTGTTATCATGCTGATTTAAAATGACATGTCTAATCTCATTATGTCTCTTTTGTTGATCAGTTGGCATACTGTATGAGTTGTCCCTTCTCCAAATGTCTATTCATTCATTTCGGTACTTAAATTTCTCTAAGACATTGTGATAATAATTACAATGGAATTAATAATTTTCAAATTGTAAGATTCTAACATATATATATATATACACAAATATATATATATTAGAATATATATTCTCTAGACGGTCTATTTTATTCTGGAATATAATTGTCCCCAAAATAAAACTTCCTGGGATAAGCATTTGGAATTATTTGCCCCAGAGCAAATCTATTGATATAGATAAACATGTGGATAAGTTTACATGATTCAATATCTGGGAGCTATTCTTGTATTTTTGTAAATCTATCTTACTGTGCTTACTAAATTTTTCCAATGCATTTGGAATAAACATTAATCTATTTATTGGAGCTGGAGAGGTAACTTAACTGTTAAGAGTATTGAATGCTCTTCCAAAACACCCAAAATTGATCCCAGCATCTATGTGGCAGCTAACAACCACATGTAAATTCAGTTCCAAGGGAAGGAATGAGCACTTCTGGCTTCTGTGGGCACTGAATGCATTTGATACACTGACATACATGTGGGTAAAACACCCATGCACATAAAAATAAAATCTCAAAAAGAAATCTATTTGTTTAGTGTGTGGTACACAATAATAGAAACACTAAGTGTTTATAAACATGTCTTTTATATTCACATATACAAATAAACCACAAATTGAAGCAAAAGAATGTAGATATAAGGAGAAAGAGAAAAAGGTACATGTGGCAAATTAGGAATGTTAGTATCAAGTGGCAATAATCCCTAGAGATCGGTATTGACATCAGAGAAAGAAGAAGCAGAGCATGCTACTACATTCTAGTATACAAGGATCCTCAGAAAAGAGCCCAATAGTTCTCTCTACCTACATAGTTTGGGGACAAGAGTATTTTTTAGCTGGAGAGTGTGATTAATGTTCATGAAGATAGCCCTGCATTTTCAAGATAAGTCTAAGCCTGTTTAGGGTATACATCCTATTTATCAAAAATAATTTTAAATGTATATTGCATTTTCCAACCTACACAGTGAGACCAGCATGTTCTGGGATTTCTTGGTGGTAAACTTAGGGCACATACACCCGTTAATTGGCAACAGTACCCTCTGTTCCCCTAAGAGGTCAGGAAACCAAGGCAACTATGACTGAATGAAACAAAGAGGGCGATCCTCAGCTGATGGGTTCCTGTATCTTCTCTATACTCCTGCTGAGCATCTCTCAGAGGCTAGGTCACCTCAGCTAAGGCCTTGTGCTACAATTATTAGCTAGTTAGCTGCAAATGAATAGCTCCAGGTTCCTGTTAGTATAAAGCTGGAGACAGTGAAATGCAGGGATGCGTTGTTTTCTATAATTACATTCTCATCTTGATAACAGGATTGTGCTTTAAAACCATTCAGCTTCTGTTTAAACGCCACAAGAAGTCCACTGCCTCTGGAAAGGGGGACAAAACACAGCTGTGCTTGTCCTAGGGAAAGGAGACAAGGAGTCACTAAAGCTGATTATGCTGTAGTTAAGGCATGTTGGCTCAAATCAAATGCATGGAGAGTTTTCTCATTTGAAAGACTTCTTTTCTACCAGGGGACTGGCCTCAAAATATGACAACCTGTCTGGAGAGCTTGCCTGGGGACTGAAGGAAAAAGACTGATGATGTTTGTGTTTTCCTGCCTTGACTTTCATGTAGGTGGTGGATTATCTACCTCCTAACAGAATAGGCAGTGCGGGAGATACATAGCTCTATACTGTAGGTGATGAAGACTAAAATCAAGCTACTATCATTTTATATATGCCCCTCAGAGAATAGGATATGAACATTATTTTGCCTCAAACTCGACATAGAAATAACTATATAGCAGAATGTGTGGTGAGTCTAAAATAACACATCTGTCTACTAGAAGTCAACAGGTCTCCTGTGTGCCCATTTTGATTTTAAACTAATACAAAGATGCAATGAAATTGCCTGGAGAACAGAAGAGGAAGCAGAATCCATGCATAGCACTTTACAAAACCAAAATCAATTTAACTTAGCAGGCTCCTAATGAGGACAGTCACCATAGGCCAGATGAAGCATGAAGATGCAAACCGATTTAGTAGTGATAATCTGTATTCATCTCTGAGTCATTAATGGCCCATGAGGGCTTTTTACAAATTTTAGTATATATATTAAGAGTAAACTCTAATAATCCAGACTGCTGTAATCCATAATGATAATATGCTTGCTGACATTTGTCCTGTCCACTCTGTTCAGAAAAAAAAAAGTTGTTTATACCAATTAGTAAATGAGATAGAAATCTCAAATTAATCAAAATCTTGGCAAACATGTATTGTTTTCTCCTTACGTATATATTAATTATAAATGAACTTTTTATAAGCCTACACTAGACCCTCTTAGGACCTCTACTATTCATTCACTTGTGAGAATGTATTTATGTGATATATTTAAGAGTTAAAAAATAATGATTAATCTCTCTCATACACACATATATATACATATACATATACATAAACATGTAATTCATATTGCACACTACCTCTCCCTCTCCATGATCATTCTTAGCTAATTATATAATAATTAAGTGACTAATTGCCTTGTCAAAAGATCTATCTAGGATATGCTAAATGTATATTTTTACTGTTGTATTCCTGTGTTGAAGCACCATGATAAAGGCAACTTGTTTTTAAAGCATTTGATTGGGGTCTTGCTTATAATTTCAAAGAGCTCATGATATTATGATGAAGAGCATGATGGCAAGCAGACAGGCAGATATTTGGTTGGAACAGAAGCCAAAATTGAGAATGGCAACACCCTTCAACACCCCCTGCTCCTCACCTGCCTGAACACAGCCACACCTCCTAATCCTTCCCAAATAGTTCCACTGACTATAGACCAAATATTTAAATATGTAAGCCTATGGGGAACATTCTTATTCAAACCACCACAGCAAGACAAAACAGAAATTGAAAAAAAAAATGTTTCTGGCCAGAATTCTTAGAAAAACTAAAAACAATGGCTCATGTTTCTACAGCACATTCTATTTTATGAATTAATCACCTTAGGGCTATCATGGCAGCCTTAAAAGTTAGTTAGCTCTCAAGTCAATTGTTCTTAAGGGTTCACACATTGTTAGATAAAGAAATAAAACTAACATGTTATGACTATGGTAATTGTATTAATGTTGATAGATCCTCCCAAATATATAACCTGAGCTTTTATATCTAAATTCTATACAAAAAGAAAAGAAAAAAACAGCTTCTGTTGTAAATCCTTATGCAATAGCAGTCTTCAAATATGTTATTTGAAAATTGACCTTTCCCAAAACAGATTTTGGGGCTGGGACACTATCTCATCCCATAAAGAACATGAGGACATGAGTTTGTTCCCCAGAGCCCACATTAACCAAAAGTAAAACCTAGAAGCACATGCTAGCAACTACAGTAACAGGGAACCAAAGATAGGCAGATCATGGAAGCCTGCCTGCCAGCCAGCCAGCCTAGCCTGAGAATTTACCTAGCCTTGGAAAATTCCAGGCCCGTGAGAAATGCTGGCTAAATATTTAAAAAAAGTATGGCTCTTGAAGAACAACATCCAAAGTTGTCCTTGACCTACATACATATACAGTTGAGAGGTAACTAACTTTTAAGGTTGCCATGATAGCCCGAAGGTGATTAATTCATAAAATGGCACACATACGCATATGTACCAACTGAAAGCTCTAAAATTAAAGCAAGTGTTCCTTTTAGTTTGCTGAAAGTTATGCCATGTTACATTAGAGCAACCACTACATTGCTGTCAGTGTTTCCTGGGCCTCATTTTGGGGGATACATGTGTGCACATCTTAAGCATATGAGCACACACTACATTCTAGGTTTCTAGTTTCTTAGAGGACTGTTGAAAGGAACCTATCTAGGCTATCAACACCTTGGAGCCATAATTGACTGCCTCAAGCGCTGTACCTGATTGTTTAAACAAAAATAAACAAAACAAAGTGGCAACTTTCAATTGTTTTCAGGGTGGGGTGGGCAGGTATGCCTCAAGCTTGCTAGGTCTTGCTTCTTGACATACCCTCTTCAAACATGAGCTGCTGGGTATTCCAGAAAGCTTCAAGATTTTTCAGGGAAACAGGAAAGACCCTATCAGGGGTGAATTGGGAGAAGTAGACTCACTTAGCAATGAAGCAGTGGACTGAGAAATATGCATCTATTTTACATACATACATAAGATACAAAATGTAAGATGCACTAAGTATGCAATGTTTAAACATTACATACAGAAGCCATGCAATGGTACCTGACCTAAGTTCATAAAACCAGTATATGAGGTAATTACTCACGGCCTTCTCTTAAAAAGAAAGCAAAAAATAAATGCAGCATGGGTTTCCTTTATGTGTATTTGATACAAGGCAAAGAATACAACAAGGATGCAGGAAAAGAAATATTTTTCTAGACTAGAATCCAGTTTTCAGTTTAAAAAATCAGTCAGGGGCTGGGGATTTAGCTCAGTGGTAGAGCGCTTGCCTAGGGGAGCGCCAGGCCCTGGGTTCGGTCCCCAGCTCCGGAAAAAAAAAAAAATGCTGTTAAAAAAATCAGTCAGCACACACACACACACACACACACACACACACACACACACACACACACACACACACACAGAGAGAGAGAGAGAGAGAGAGAGAGAGAGAGAGAGAGAGACTGCTCACATGTTCTACATGTTCCTTCTGCTCCCAGCTCCAAACTTTGCTCCTAACAAGGGAGAGGAATACAGTACTCAATTCTAGTCTCTGTGGTCACAAAGGACCTTAACTAGAGCACATGCTTAGCCACTTTGGTTGACAGCGCTGCAATCTGGGTATTTCACCCAGGCTGGCCTTCATTATGATGGTTTGAATACGGATGGCCCCTAGAGGCTCATATATTTGAATGCTTAGTCTCCAGTGGGTGGCACTGTTCGTGGAGGATTAGTTTGTCCCTGTTAGCAGTGGTGTGACACTGAAGGTAACCTTTGAACTTTCAAAACGCCACATCATTCCAAGTTTCCCTCCCCGCTTTGATTAAGGATGTGAGCCTTCAACCACTGCTCTAGCACCATACCTACCTGCATGCTGCCATGCTTTCTACCATGAAGATCAGGCCCTCACCTTCTGAAACACTAACACCCCCATAAGTTCATCCTTCTAAAAGTTGCCTTGTTCACGATACTTAGAAAAGCCACAGAAAAGTTACAAGACATCCACCTACCCTGGCCTTACAAGTAGCTAAAACTATAGGCTATAATAACACTATACCTGGCCTACGTTTTGGCCCTAGCCACAAATTCTGTGAGTTGAACGAATTAATTCCAGGAGATGTGGACTAATGCCCATATGATTACACATTTGAACTAGAAGCACTGCGGCTGTTAAAATAGATGGAATGTTTTCATAGATGCCCCGATAGCACTCACCAATGCCTTGTGCTAAAGCATGTGTACATCTCCTGTAATCCTCAAGCAGCTCTAATGGACTGGTGCCTATAAACCCCACTCACCAATAAAGAGAGGGCAAGAGTTCAAATCACGCTAATGTTTCAAACACGATAGCTATGGTTGGCAAAGCCAGGACTGCAACCTCCAGTACAACACAAAATAAGAATAAGAATAACATAAATACATTTTTAGAAGCGTGCTTACAACTGCCAAGTACCATTCGAGGACTTCGCATTGTCAACTATTTTAGTCCTCACAAACACCCTGGTGGTTAAAAAACATCACTCGATTTTAGAGAAAGGAAAACCGAGGCCCCAGCAAGTTAGGAATTTGTGTGAAGATTAGAAGCCAGGATTCCAAGTCCAGCAGCAGCCTAGCTGCAAAACCCACATTCCTCTGCCAGTGTTTCCGTGTTCCTTTGCAGCACCTATGTTTGGCAATTCCATCCCTAAATTCCTAATTATTTTTACAAAAAGCTAAATATTTAAATAACAGCTTGCCGATGACTGTTAAATGTTTTGTGTGGTCTCTGTGTTTGTGCAATTAAACACTGACTCGGCTCCAAGCAGCGCCGTGGAGATGTTTCTACATTTAGCCTCAGTGCCTTAGAAGTGAAGGTTGAAACACTGGGGGAATGGTTGTCACCTGTTCCTCTCAAGGCGGTGGAAGGCGGCTCGTGCGCTGACCAACTGCGCCCTCTGCTGGTCTCTTCACAGAGCTGTAACGATGTCGTTCAGGAGCGATTTGGACCAGAGCTGAAATATGACATTGCCTTGCGGCTGGCCGCTTTACAAATGTACATTGCTACTGTCACCACCAAACAGACGCAGAAAATCTCCCTCAAGTACATTGAGTAAGTGTTTACACTCGGTGTCATGGGATGCTGTGGGTTTTTCCTTACTCCTTTGTATCTGTTTGCAAAATTCACCTTGTTCATGGCAGACTATTTGTAAACTAGTGGCAAAATATACAAACATTTTGTCTTTTGTAATAGAAAAGATACATTTCTCACGTTTCTCACCTTTAGGAAATTGCAGTCAAGGTGAAAGGCATTTTTAAAAATAATGTGTAAGGCCTACTGATGCAGGCCTGTAATCTCAGCTACGCATGAGGGTGAGGAAGGAGAATCCCAAGTTCTAGGATTACAGAGTGAGTTCAAGGCCAAACTGAGAAACTTATTGAGATCCCATCTCAGAATGTGGGGGGAAATGAGGATGAGCATTCAGCACACAGGAATGACTTCAAAGATATATGGGTATACTGAGGTACAAAATGATTAAATTGGTCATTACTTTCCCAAGACATATAACAGGGGTAGTGGCGGGGCACGGTTAAAACCCAGGCAGTGGGATGACTCTTTTGCCTTAGTTTATGTGATAGACTGAATTGTTTTTGGAGCCTAGTTAGGCTTAGCCATCCCTAAAAAAACACACCAATCAAAGAGACAAGCAATGCGAAAAGAAGAAGAGAGGAAATTACTTTCATGTAGTTGAATTGAGAAGAGAAACAAGGAGCTACTGAGCTCTGAATCTGTCTTCAGGATCCTGACAGGAGATATCTATTTAAACGGAGAGTTAGGTTTAAATAGAGGGCCAGAGGTGTATGTAAGTCAGCAGTCTAGGCAAGTTCTGGTCCTGCCCACCGCTGACTCATCCTGTCTGCTCTCTGCTGCACAGTGTTCAGATAAATTGTGGGGACTGTGAAATTTCTTCGTAGGAGGCAAGTTTCTCCTCTGGATGGCACCAGGCGTCAGCCTTTGCCTCCTTCCAGTATGAAATTCCTGGAATCATTCCATTTCCTAGGGGTTCTTTTGTCTTAATAGCCTGGTAGCACCAAGGTCTCTTTGGCATCCCTCCTCTATTGCCAGGGTGGTTACAGCAGCAGTCCTCAACCTGCGGGTCACGATCCCTTTAAAGGGTCGAATGACTTTCACTGGGGTTGCCTAAGACCACTAGAAACCAGATATTTCCATTAGGATTCATCACCATAGCAAAATTATGGTTATGAAGTAGCAACAAAAATAATTTTATGGCAGGGGTACGCCACAACACTCGGAGCCGTGTTAAAGCGCTATATAGTATTAGGAAGGCTGAGAGCCATTTTTATAGAGGGACTTATTCTGAAGTGTCTTCACAGCAGTGTCCAAAGTCGTGTCAGATGTCGGACCTGCTGCCTCACCCTATAATCCTCGTGTTGAGGGAGTCTTAGGAGAATCACAAGTTTGATGTCAGCCTAACGTATGTAATAAGACCTTGTACATGAAAGAATCTGGAGGATGACTCCATAGTTAAAAGCATTTGCTATTCTTCTATAGGACCTGAGTTTAGTTCCCAGTACCCACGTGGTGATTTACAACCACTTGTAATTCTAGTCTCAGGATAAACTGGCACCCTCTTCTGGCATCTCTAGGCACCAGGCATTCGTGTGTTGTACATACAATAGTTCAGGTGAAACAATAATACACATTAAATCTTTTAAAAAAATGGAAATGCCACAACCATAGTACCTTGGTATCTGTACAGGGGAATAGGGGAAAAAGAAAACTGTGAGGTGGCTGGCAAAAATGTCACACAAGTTGTCTGTGGATCGCAACTTGTTTGTAAACTTGTTTGTAAGGAGAACTAGTGCGTCAGAGCCTATGGCCAGATTGAAATCATACCTCCATGCCATTCTAAAGTCTGTAGATTTCTTCTGATCTGCACTCAAAACCTGGATGGATGAATATAATCCCACTTTCCAAAGGCACTTTCCCAGGGGCATTTGTGAAGTACCGTGATGCCCCCCTAACTAACCTAGGGGCTGAGGTCCAATTTGCTGCCCCCAACCTCACTGTTCTGTCAACTCCCAATTTACCCATTGCCACCTAAATGATGAAAATCCCTCCCATGCGATGCAGTTGCCTGAGTGGCTCATCTCTTTTTCTGTTACATACTCAGAGTAACTGTAGTCTGAGAGACTGTGGATTCAAAAACAAGTCTCCCATTAGCTGGACACATTCACATGTGCCTTCTACTATCTAAAGTTCTTAGGTACAGGTAAAGCTGGCTGCCATTTGAAATGGTACCTAGTCAACCTGAGAACATCCTCCTCATACAATTAAAATGCATTTGGGTGGCTTGGAACACAACCCAGTCACTAAAGTGCTAGCTGTGGAAGCATGAAGTCTAGAATTTAACCCTCAGAAGCTGTGCTTATATAGCTGGCCATGGCATGTGACATACACATATAATCCCAGCACTGGGGAATCAGAGACAAGTGGATCCCTGGGACTCACTGACCAGTCAGCCTACCTTAATCAGTGAGCTTTAGGCCAGTGAGAAACCCTATCTTTAGAAAAAGAGCATACCTTTCTGTCCCTACTGTCTGGGCATTCTTCTTTTCAAGTGGAACATTGTGCAGATCCTAACCTCTCAGAGATAACTAACTTGACTAGAAGTCTTGCAGTCTGCAACCGTGTTGGCAGTCATCAATTTTTTTAACTAAATATCGATTGAACATTGTATTAACATTTGCGTCAGATAGTATTTCCCTAAATTGTATAAAATATAATCCTGACCATCAAAACTTGTGATCTGAATGTAAAGATGAGACATAAAGATGGGCTAGTAGAACCCACGTCTAAGAATATGTGGACAATAGTAATTATCCTTTATGGGTTAAGTACTGGGTGGAGAGACAGGGTGGGTAGGGAGGTGGTGAATCTGAGAAATGAGGGAGTGGATATCACTGTGATCAAAACATGTTGTAAAAAAACTCTCAGAGAACATACTTTAAAAGACATAAAGATATGAAAAATAGTCATTTAAGATAATAATACAGGGCTGAGGGCATTTGGCCAGCACGAATGAAGCCCTGGGTTCCTGCAAAAGCACTGCCCTCCAAATAAATATGAAGTCTTGTAGTCTACAACAGTGTTGTAGCAATCAGTTTTTTTTACCAAGTATTGATTGAACATCATATGTAGCATTTACATCAGATAGTAGATTGTATAGGCACCTTTTCAAATGACAGCCAGTTTCATATGTGTGTGTGTGTGTGTGTTTCATATGTGTATTTTATTTTTCTTTATTTTGAATTTTTAATTTCCTTTATTATTCTCTCATACAATACAACCCTACCACAGCGTCTCCTTCTTCAATCCTCCCAGTCTCATCCCCCCACACCTCCTCTCTCCCCCAGATCCACTGCTCTTCCTTTTCCCTTCAGAAAAGAGCAGGCCTCCCAGTGATATCCACCAAACCCAGAATAACAAGATGTAATAAGACTAGGCACAACCCCTCACATCAAGGTTGGACGAGGCAAGCCAGTAAGAGGAAAGGTTCCTGAGTGCAGAAAAAAAGAATCAGAGATACCACCATTGCCACTGTTAGGAGTCTCACAGACACTGAAAGCTGTACAACCAGAACATAGATTCAGAAAAACTAGTGCTGATCTGTGCAGGCTCTGTGATTGTCACTTCAATCTCTGTGAGCCCTTATGAGCCCTACTTAGTTGATTCTGTGGACTGTGTTCTCATAGTGCCCGTGACCCCCTCTGTCTTCCGCAATTCTTTCTCCCCCTCTTCTGTGGGGTTTCTTGAGCTCCTCCTAATATTTAGCTGTGGGTCTCTGCATCTCCTCCTGTCACCTTCAGGAAGAAGCCTCTCTGATGACAATTGGGCTAGGCACCAATCTGCAAGTATAGCACTAGGACTCATTTCATTGACTTTTGGGGGGGTCAGTTATGTTTGGTTTCTGAACCCCAGAACACAGCTGTGTGTGTGTCTATGTGTATACACACATGTGTATATATGTGTATTTTAAAATAAAGTCACAAGTAGCCCTAAACCATGCACAACCAATGAAGACAATAAGTTCAGCAAAAATAGTTAAAGAACATATATTGGAAATATTTGGTTATAGAATGTATTTATGAGACTCCGAAACGAGGTGAACAAAATATCTCTTTAATGTCCATTGTTCGTGCTCTTTCTCTGCAGTAAAGAATATGTATGTTTGTTTTTAAATTTGAACATATGTCTCCATGATCCAATAGTATGTTTCCTGCATGTAAATTAAAGTTTGCCTCCCTGTCCATTTGTTCCAGCCGACAGCGGCGTGTTGTTTGGCTTTATATATGTCATCATCACAAGAACAAGGAATGAGAGATGTGCTTTTGTGTTGCAGGAAAGAATGGGGTCTAGAGACTTTCCTTCCGTCTGCTGTGCTGCAGAGCATGAAAGAGAAGAACATCAAGAAAGCGCTCTCCCACCTTGTCAAAGCAAATCAAAACTTGGTACCACCGGGTAAAAAGGTATCCCTGCTACACCTTAGTAGAATGTAGACTTTTAAGCAGAGAGGTTTGCATGCATTTAATATTTAAAATTAGCCCACGAAGAATATACTGGGGACACTGTATTTACAGAAAAGTTTCATACACTATTTGCCTATGTCTAAAAGGAACAAAACTACCAATCCTTCTGGAAATCTATTTCCTTTTTACAGGGTGGAAACTACTTATTATGTGGGCCAGGAGGCATGGGGTAGTCACATGAGAGAGTTTCTGAGACTTTGCAGCTAGGGGATCAAATCACAAGATAATTGCACATTTTCATCCTATGACTGGTTACTGCTCAGACCAGCTTAAATGCAAAACACCCAGTAAGGGGCCCTGCAGGCCAGTTACTGTATTCATTACATTAGGATTATCTCCCAGGGAGCTGTTGACATTTGGTAAGAGGTTGTTACTTGCTGAAGCATAAGGGTGTTGGGCTGGACATTGCGAGATATGAAGCATCCTTGATCTGTACAGGACAGGTATCAGTGTCACTCCTTCCTTAATTATTATTAAAAATACGTCCACGTATTGACATGGATGCCCTAAGGAACAAAATCTCTACCATCACCACTGATAACCATTGGATTGAATCCAATTTTGGAAAGAGAAGGATTAGATTTCCCTGCCACTCATCATTAGTGTTAAAATATTTGTATTCATTTCTGTTTTATTAAGAGAAGCACAAAGACCATTTAAAAGTATTCTGTTGTTCAGAAAAAAAGAAAGGAGTGGTTTAGAAGTAATAAAAGAACAAAGATTCCAGTAAGTACAGAGACAAGGAGCCTTAAATCTCTGTGCCTATAAAATGAGAAACAACCTGAGTACACACTAGAGCTGATATAAAATAGAGAAACTTGTCTGACCTCAATACAAATCACCATCCATGTAGGGAGTTCTTTGGTCATGGTCCTATTTTCAGTCATTTTTATAAGGCTTCACCCCATAAACATTTTTTGAAAGATATAACCAAGTTCAATACACTCTTGGCCACATTCTCTTTCTTAGTTTCAATGGAAAATGTCCCCTATCACCTCGCTGTGAGCACCCAGCTTCAGAAAAATAGAAAGATGCCATGGGTCAATAGTTTTACACTTCCTAGGGCTGGGGAAATGGCTCGGATGGAGAACTGCTTGCTACACAAGCGGGAAGACTGAATTCAATTCCAGAGCCCAAGCAATGATGCTGAATGTGCTGGCTAATACTTATAATCCCAGTACTAGGAGATGGACCCAGGCTCCCTGGAGTTCACTGGAGCTCACTGGGGCTCACTGGCCTGCCAGTCTAAGCCTACTTTATGAGCTTCAGGCCTATGAAATACCTTCTCAAATGAAGCAAGGTAACTGGCTCTTGATATCCTTATGTAATATCCTCTGTCCTCCATGCACACATGCACTCATATACATCCCACACTCATATATATGGAGAGATAGAGAGAGAGAGAGACAGAGAGAGACAGAGAGACAGAGAGACAAAGACAGACAGAGACAGAGACAGAGAAACAGGCACACACACACACACACACACACACACACACACACACACACATACATGTTTTATAGTTTTTGTTCTCATTTCCCCAAAATCGATGTCTGTTAAGTAGTTTGACTTGATTTTTTTTCAGGCTTGGTGGCCTGGTCTTATGATAATTAACAACTACCAATATTAGTTCATTCTTTTATCTATTATATACTCATATGTGTGTGCACGTGTGCATGTGTATGTGCGTGTGCGCATTCATGCGTGTGTGTGTGGGAGGGGTGGGTGTGTGTGTGGGTGTGTGTGTGTGTGCGCGCATGTGCACGTTTCCTACTATAGCATTTCCAGCCAATAAAGTGGTTGGCTTAAATTTTGGGCGTTTTTGACAAGATTTCAGGTGAATGAATGGTGAAAAATCATCACTACACAGAGGATAATACCTCTCGTTATAGATAGAAAGGGAATTGGAAAGTCATATGTGAGTGAAGCAATTTTTCCAGTCTTTACTGTTTAATGGTGATTATTCATACCTTGTTGAAAATTCACCTTTGATAAACATTCCTTATGCATTCAATATAAGACAGGTACAGATTCTAATTAAATTCCTCATTTTTAAATGACACGAAAGCCTCCATTTTTGAAGTCCATTTTAAAGATCCATTTTGTCTAGATATTTGTAGTTCATCAAACTCCATAGATTCTCAGAGTTGCATTAACAAAACCAGAATGTTCATAGAAAACTCAAACCACTTCACTGTGACTGGAGTTCAGAAAGTTCATTCACCCTGAAAATCTGAAAAGGGTAGAAGAAACTTGAGATGGGAGGTGTGCAAGGCTGCTTAAAAGATTTGCAAAGATCTCAGGCAGCCCCACAAATTCTGTGTGCAAGTGAGTCTCCTATGTCATTAGAGAATTTACACTCAACACTCCTTTGTCTCTAATCACAGTCGGAAAGTGTCCCTTACCTATTGTAACCTTTCAGTGAGCATACATTTCCAGAGAGTAATATCTCATTTATTGAATGGACTGAACCATGTGTCTATACTCATGCACCTACCTCAACATCTTTCATCACACACACACACACACACACACACACACACACACACATATTCACACTTCTCTTCCAGAAGCAGCAATAAGATTTGAATCTTGGTGTTACATTTCAGTTCATTATCCCAAAACACAGGATATAGTAATATACTGCCTTCCTGCTGAAGAGTCTTTCTCACCCCCCATCTCCCTAGCAATAAAAGCATCCTTTAAGCGGGTGGAGGTGCAACTCAGTTGGTATTGAACCCAGAGCACTGGATTCTACCCCAGCACTGCATATACTGGGCATGGTGCCACACACCAGTAATTCCAACATTCCAGAGTTGAAGGCAAGAGGATCAGAAGTTCATGGTCATCCTCACCTAACTAGGAAATTTGAAGATAGCCTAAGATACACGAAACAATGTCTTAAAACATAAGATAATTTGGTTCCCACAGTGACAAATTGTCTTGTACCTTTATTTCCACAATAGAAAGAGTCCCACACAATGAAGCCCACATTTGAATTTTCTTTTCTTTCCTCAGCTCTCTGCACTACAAGCTAAGGTCCACTATCTCAAGTTCCTCAGTGACCTGCGACTATACGGGGGCCGTGTGTTCAAGGCAACATTAGTGGTAATTGCATTTTCTTTCTTTTCTGTCTGGAGCCAGAGGCCAGCCAAACATCACAGCACAGGCTGTCTTCAAGGAGTTGCCCTGGATGATAAACATAAAGAAGCTAGGAATCCTTCCTTGTTTTCAATACTAACCAACGTCACCACAGTCTGGAGATACCTTGAGAAATGTTCAATCTAAGTAGCATTGCTGTAGAAGCCCTGGGGGGAAAATGGAATCAAAGGACTCTTAACAATGGTGCCTTTTCAATCACTGAGATAGAAAAGGGAGGGGACACTTCTCACTTCTAAAAGCTTTTGATGTGCATAAATATATTGTATCATGACAACATTTACTTTCTATGTTATTCATCATTTATGGGCACCCCTATATACTCATATCTGAGTCCACCTAATTGGATGATTTAATGCAATGTAACCCAGAAAAACTTTCCAAAGAATACATCATGATCTTAGGAAAAGAGTCACTCAGGCTGAGATTTAGAGATGCTTCAAAAGTCCTGAACCTTGAAATACTCTGTCATTCTCTTTCCTTAGCAGGCAGAGAAGCGCTCAGAAGTGACTCTTCTGGTGGGTCCCCGGTATGGCATAAGCCATGTCATAAACACCAAAACCAACCTGGTGGCTCTTTTAGCTGACTTCAGCCATGTCAACAGGATTGAAATGTTTACTGAAGAGGAGAGTTTGGTGAGGGTGGAATTGCATGTGCTCGATGTGAAGGTGAGCCTTTCACATGTTGACCCATGGCACTGCCTTCAGCAGTTCATTTCTGATAGCTTTGATAGTACTCATCATGCATGAAAGAGTTAATGTGTGCATGGCCTCACAGATGCCATTTGGTTAAAAAAAGTAAATAATAAATCCATACAACTCCTATCTAGGTGTTCTAGTCCTCATTAGATTGCTGTCTCATTTGGGGACAGGTTATTATATTTCTTTAGGCACAGTTTCTCCATCGATGCACAAAAACAGCAAGTTATATCATTCTCAATCGCTTCACGCTGTAGAATACTGAATCATATAACACTTGGGAGACTATGTTCCCATCACACTTTCTAGACTGGATTGCTCAATGGAAAAATCAGTGAGAATCCCCCCAGCTTCTGAGAATTCTCATTCATTCTCTTGGGTTAAATTGGAATACTCAGCCCCTAACACCAGGCCCACTCTGGAAGAGATGGATGAATGGATCCCAGGAACACTGGGATGGTTGGAAAGAGCTTCTTCAGAGCAAATCAGAATTCACCAGCAAGTTCTGCAGCAGGAACATGTTATCATGACTCAGCGTGAAGCTCACATGTGTCACCTGTGCATGTGAAATGTCATGACCTCAACCCAGACGGCTCCAATTGACTTCTTAGTCAGACACAAGTGTGGCAAGATTCTCAGAATGCCTATTCTAGCTCATGGCCCAAGATGCTGGGAGAAAACAGTTATACTGTAGAAAAGGGCCACAATGAATGTGAGCTGGATGTTGTCACTAGTAAAAGAAATATGTCCCACCCCAAAATGAGTGAGGAGACCCAGCTGATGGTCTCATACCTAAACTGACCACTGGTAGGGTGGCTTAGAAGCTGAGCAGAGATGTCAATTCAGGTAGAAAAGACAGTTCTGGGATTTTGAAAAGGGAATGTTCTAATGACCCAGTGACCTCCTCCTGAGAGTGAGACGTATATACCTACTTCTTTGCTTGCCTTGGTCTCATTTTTTGTCTGCTTTATTTCTGTTCCAACTTTCTGCCTCCTTTGCTCTTTCTTTCAACAATAATGCATCCCTCCAAGCCAGTGAAAATGACAGTTTTATCAGCACTTCCTTCCACACACCAAGATACATTGCCTCTTAGGAGTTCATTGTTTCCAGTTTGAGCAATGTCTCTTCCCAGCTCTCAGCTCGAGCTTACATTTGGGTAAATTGACAACTTCTTTTTAGAAGCATCCTTTTCTCGGGTCTCTTTGGTGTTTCTCAACTGGTTATAGCCAACATCTCGACTTGTGATTTCTTTTTCTTGAACACTTATTTTCACCACAGATCTCACATTTTAAAACATATTTGTAAAAGCACATGGAGGTGCTTTTTGTAGGCCAGAATGGACGGTATTGGCTTTCCTGGAGCTGGAGTTACAGGCAACTGTAAGCTACCTAATGAAGGTGCAGAAAACCAAGCTCATAACCAGAGCCATCTCTCTAGCACCATGAATCTCAATTTTCATAATCCCGATGTCTTTTGCATTTGAGATTGAATTTTGGTAACCAAAATGACATAGCTTTAACTATTACTCTTTAAACACTTAGCTATTATAAAAGAAAACCAGTGTTTACTGGGGCTTGGTACTTGATTCATTCCAGAGTGTGTTGGAAGGCAATTATAAATTCAGTCTATGAATCCCCGTATGCACAGTGAACATATCTGGGCTCTGTCACCTTTTCTGCTGCAGAAAACTGTTGCGTTCTTATTTGTTCTTCAGAAAACCTCATCCATTGCTTGTAACACCCTTTAGCTACTCCTCCCATTCCTCTCTATTTGATAATGTAGTGCAGGCTAAGTCCTCTGATTTCTTAGAGCTCTCCTGATGGTTAGTATCAGCTCCTCTGTAAAGCAAAAGGCTTTGAAAATTGTGTCGCCTGAATGTTTTCTTTGTAAGGTACCATATGTTATCTCTGAAGTTCTCTCCTCATTTATGCTTCTCCAGTGGAATATTTGCTCAGTATCTTCTTTTCTTCATGGTTTGTAAGCGCTTAAAAATACTTTAGTCAAAAAGGCATTAATGAACATTTCTTTCTTGTGCATTTCTTTGTTGTGCAGCCCATTACACTCCTTATGGAGTCATCAGATGCCATGAACCTGGCCTGTCTGACAGCTGGATACTACCGGTTGCTCGTGGACTCCAGGAGGTCAATATTTAACATGGCCAACAAGAAAAATGCAGGCACACAGGACACAGGTATTTTCTTTCTAAATTCACGATCCTATTCCCACATGCCTTTTGAGAACTTCCCCAACAGTAATAATCAGTAATAGAATTCAATAGTAAAGCACTATACTTAAAATTGCAGATTCCAAGGGCTATGGAGATTGGAAATACATTCCACACAAGCATGAGACCTGAGTTCCAAGGGTCAGAATGCACATAAATCTAGACACATAATATGTGTCTATATTCCCCACGTCCCTACAATGAGAGAGACAGAGACAAAAGAATCCCTTTGGGCCAGCTAGCCTGGAGTATACAACTCAGCAGTGAACAACAAAGAGATCCTACCTCAATCACAGGAGAAGACAAGAACTACCACTTAAGGTTGATCTCTGACCTCCACATGCATACCATGGCATATGCATGCCTGCATACACACACACACACACACACACACACACACACAGAGAGAGAGAGAGAGAGAGAGAGAGAGAGAGAGAGAGATACACACACAAAACATATATACAAATACACACGCATACATACATCATGCATACACACACACATACAAAAAGAAATTGTGGTAGAGTGCTTCCCAACCAAATATGAGAGCCTTGGTTTAATCCCCATTACTTCCAAGAAAAGGGAAAAAATAGCGTTGAACCTATTAAAAAATCCAACTTCCAAATATAACACAAAACCTTTATGTACTGGTGACATTGATTAACTATTAAAGATAAAGGTGATGATTTACCCATTTCATCTGGAAAGTCAGTTGCAAATGACAGGGGCTTATTTCAAAAGCAGTGGTTTTATTGCTCTGAAGTCCTGATAGTCTTTTCCTTTTCTTTCTTCTTTTTTTCTTGGTATTTGGTCCTTACCTAGTCATAAACACTAAACAGAAATTCTCCCACTAAGCTGGTGTCATGATCCTGTGGCTACATTTTTACTGCCTTGCTCTTAAAATGGCTGGGACCCTGAGAATTAAGCCCCCTGCTGTAGAGTTTTTCTTTCTTTAAAATCCTAGGCTAGAGTTTTGACATCTTATAAATTCACTAAATTGTATTAATTTACTTATGTATATGTACGTATGTACTCAAGTATATATGTATACAGGCATGCATGCTTTTGTGCATGCATTTGGTGAGACAGAGTATGTAGCCCAGGTTAGCCTAAAACTCACTATGTAGCCCAGGCTGATCTCAAGTTATGGCATTCCTGACCCTGTCTCCAGAGTGCTAGGATTCTCAGTGTGATCAACCACACCTGTTCTGAACTTGGAAGTTCTAGAAAGATCTTCTTCTACTCTGGGGCCATCTAGGATCCATGCCATGCCACTGAAAAAGCAAAGCTATCAGAAGGTCACTCCAGCCACTTAATAGGAGAAAATATGCCCAGAGTTGGGGCAAGAAGGGCGATATGTGTTAAGTTAGCTGTTGCACTGAGTGCAAGTAATTAGTAATTTGTTTAATTACTTTTCACCCTAGTCTATATTTTCTTCTGTCTGCAGTGGATGCCCAGTAATATGGCTAATAGATACCACCATGTAAGTCAGAAGATGACATGATTAGAATTGAGGGTCCTACAAATAGGAGTTCCTTTTTTAAAAAAAAATGAGAACTACAGGCTAGACATAGTGGCACACCTGTAATCTAAGTGCCCAGGATTTACTCGGTGTTAAATCCCTTGGGATCTCCATGAGTCTGAGGGCATATGAGGCTACGTAGAACACTTTAGGCTAGGTAGAGCTGTAGAAAAAGACTCTGTGCCAAAGTAACAACAGTAGCAACAACAATAAAAAGAATTCTAGGGCTTGTGAGGAGTAGCTCAGTGAGTAAAGGCACTGACTGCTAAGCCTGAAATTCTGAGTTTGGTCTCTACAACCCATGTGGTAGAGGAAAAGAACCAACTTTTGAAAGTTGTCCTCTGACCTTTACATGCTTTCCATGGCATATGTACAGACAGACAGACAGACACACACACAGACACACACACACACACACACACACATTCAAACACACGAACACTAGCAAATTCATTGTCACTATCTCTAAGAGAGACAAAGGAAACATTCTGTTATTTTCAAACTGAGCCCTTAACAATAAATCTTCACTGTAGTATGTAGCTACATAGCCGTATGTATAGATTCATGTGCTGTTTAGTATTCTAGTCAGGGGGAATAGAGGCAGTTTGGGCCACGGATAAGGCATATTCATACAAAAGAAAGAAAGAGAAAGAAATATAGACAAACCATGCTTAGAAGGCAGCTTTGACTTGCCAGACTACTTTAAGAGGTCTGGGTTTTCAAATTTCTCAAACTTTGAGTTTCCTCATTCATATAATTTGGCTAAAGTTTTATCTTGGGAAGTAAGAAATAGGAAAAAAAATCTATGTACAATGTCAAAATTGATGTTCAGTAATTATAATAATAGTCAGTGGGGTAGTCAAGGAATAATAAAAAATAACAATGAAATTCAAAGAATTGTAGAGGGGAGAGGACAAAGAGACAGTGAGAGGCCCAGAGAGATACAAAGGACTAAGACTAATGAGAAATGGCCCAGGATGTAGCTCACTACTAAAGCACTTGCTTATCATGCCCAAGGCTCTGAGTTCTATCTGCAAGGCCACATAAAACAAAAACAATAATTAAAAAAGGGACAGAGTGAAAAGGAAGTGGCAAGTACATACAGAAAGTCTTGTGGTGAACAGTTTTACAACCATGTTTTCGTTGAGAGAGATATACAACCATTCAACAATGACCTTTGAGATTCCAAAGGGCAGTTGGGCAATTTAACATAATCCTTTCACATTGGAAAACCGGTGTCTGGCCTTTTATTTTCAAATCATAAAATTTGCCCAGAAAAGAAAACTGTTTTTCCCCTCTGAGCTATTCAAATTGCACAGGTGCAAGGACAAAAGGAAGACTACCACTCTAAAATGTGGTTCCAGTAGTAGGGTCTTAGTGCAGTCCAGTTGTTAGTAGCACATGATGTGATGTTCAGTTAAAATTGGGAGGCAAAATGACTTTGTTATTAAAGGCATTCACTGGGAGAAAAAATAGAACTTCAGCCTCTCAATGTTCTTGCTAAACTCTACAGCAAGTGTGACGATGCAAACATGTGCTCCATACACATTCATCACTCTAACAGAACAGCTGCATGGGTAAGTCACCCAAAGAGCACCCTAGTGGAACTGTAGGCCTAAGCTGACTAATGGTCTGGGACTTAGTATGATAGTTTCAGCTGTCCTTGAGTCTGCACCAAGATGTCCCAGTGGTTAAGGCCTTTGACTAAAAATAAGTTGTCAACTTGACACAATCTAGAACCACCTGATAGAAGAATCTCTTAGTACTCTGTTTCTGTGAAGAGACACAATGGCTTATAAAATAAGGTATTTAATTGGGGCTTGCTTACAGTTCAGAAGTTTAGTCCATTATCATCATTGTGGGGACCATGACAGCAAATAGACAAACATGGTGCTGGAAAAGTAGTTCTCCATCTGGATCCACAGTCAGTGGAAGAGAGAGACATTGGACCTGGGTTGAATGAAACCTCAAAGCCTACCTCTAATAACATACTTTCTCCAACAAGGTCATATCTACTTTAAGAAGGCAATAGCCCTTCCCCCTCTCAGCCTTTTAAGTAGTATCACTCTGTGATGACTAGGCATGCAAATATATAAATCTATAGGAGCTATATTTATTTAAACTACCACAAAGGGTTATGATAAAGGACCGTCTAGCTCAAACTGACTTGTTGGCATGTATGGGAAGGATTTTCTTGATCATGTTAACTGACCTGGGAAGACCCAGTCCACTGTGGGTGGCACCATTCCGTAGATTTATGTACTGTACTATATAAGAGTAGAAGAAGTATGCTGAGCACAGTAATGCATTCATTGCTTCTTCCTCTTGACAGTGAATATGATGTAACTAGATGATTCAAGCTCCTCTCACCTTGACTTTCCCTGTCTGTGTTGCACTATAACCTAGAATTGTGAGCTAAAATAAACCTTTTCTCCACTAATTTAGTTCTTGTCAGGGTTAACTAGGACACTTACCATATTACTATGCCTAGTACGACCTTTTTTCCCCTTTCAAAACTCTCAGATCTCCTGAGACATAAGAAAAGTAAGCAGTAAATTTCTGATATCAGTTATTTCGCACGTTGCTGTGAGCAAATACCTGGCAAAAAGCAAGTTAAAGGAAGGGCTTATTTTGGCTAGCAGTTTGAGGATATTGTCCTCAAACACAGCAGTCAAGGAATGATAACCGGAACGTGAGACGCCTGTGAACATTGCAAATGAAATCAGTAGGTAGCGAGTGGTGAATGCTAACCTAGTGTTCAGCACTTTCTCATTTCATTCAGCTTGGGACACAAGTCTATGGGATGTTGTCATCCACATCCAGGTTTTTTTTCCCTTCTCTGTTAATCCTTTCTAAAAACACCATCAAAAACACCTGGAGGTATGCTTCCTAATGACTGTAAATCCAGTAAAGTTGATGATGAAGATTAATCATCATATTTGATGTTCAGTCCAGTGAAGACTAAGCCACAATTTCCACCCGAAAGTATTTTATGTCTTTTGAGTCATTCCAAGAAGGTAAACAGTACATACTGTAGGAAAGAAACCCAGATTGAGCACATTTTTTAAAGTAAAAAACTGAGGTAGACTTTAGTCAAGACCTTCTAATAAGAAATTATAAGCTAGCATTTTTTTCATTCTATCTTGAAATTTTACCTTTAAATATTGTCAAAATCCCTGATTCCATGTATCTACATATTTATGAGGTTTTAAGAGACTCCGAATAAGTATAATTTGCTCTCAGTTTCCTGACCTATTTAGTTTTCTTGTTCCAATCCACAAGTTAGGAAACTATGATTAATGGGCTGACT
The DNA here is from genome assembly GCF_011064425.1 of Rattus rattus. NCBI lineage: Eukaryota > Metazoa > Chordata > Mammalia > Rodentia > Muridae > Rattus > Rattus rattus. The sequence goes on from NC_046172.1 coordinate 29,933,817, forward strand.
CTTGTTCTTATGAATAACATTTTATTGCAATTCAACCATACACATTGTATCACTTTTCTGAGGCTATCGCAACAAATAATTGCAAATATCATAGCTTGGTGAAAGAAACAGAAATTGACTTTCTTTTTGAAGGTCTGAAGTCTAAAATCAAGGTGTAGATATACCTTGGCTTCCTCCAACAGATCTAAAGGAGGGCACATCCTACATCTTCATACCAGTGATGGCTGCCAGCATTCTTTGTGGTTGTACCAAGCTAGCCTTTGCCTATGTCTTCATATGACTTTTAGTTCTTCCCTGTGTGGTTCAGGTTCATTTTTCTCTCTTCTGCCTTAAAGCAACTTGCCACTGAATTGAGGAACTGTACAGATAAATCAGCATGATCTCATATCAAGATCCTTAGTTAAATATGAATGATGACTTTCCAAATATGGCCACATATTCAGTAGAGAAATCTTTTCAAGGTGGACATGTCATTTGTGGACCACCATTCTGCCCATACTCCCATGTGTTTATGTATCTATCATCTTTGGCTGCTTTCATGTTAAAAATGATCTTAAAACATCAAATATTTACTATTTGGACCTCTTAGAAAGTCTTTGCCAAATTTTAGTCTAAATCTGGGGTCCTGTTATGATGAATCTGTTCTAACTAGTCATTCTCCTAACAATAGTCTGTCCTGCACACACACACACACACACACACACACACACACACACACACACACACAGGACAAGAGAGAGAGAATGAGAGAGAAAAATAGAATGAATCTATTTTTGTTGTTGATGTTGAAGTCATACAAGGAATACCGACTGTAAAGTAAGATGCCAATATGGCTAATGACTAACTCGGTGTCCTTAAAAGTAGATGTTTTACTATTGCTTATAAAACTGTAGCAAAATGATACTGAATATTGTTCAGCATTATATAATTTGGGGAGAATACATTACTATAGTAAAACTGATTTTCTTTTCCAAATACCATGCATGTCAGTATGCCCCAAATATGGGACAGGGGGTGGTCTGAGAACAGATGGAAAACTAGTAGGGTCCTAACTTTTCCTCAAAAAATTGCTTTTGTAATCGAAAAAACAATAGCCACTGAATGACCTACTTCTTACTCTTGTTAAATATCAGAACAAATCTCCACATGTAAATTACACATTACAAGACCCTTCAAGAGCAAATTAAACAATAATATTTAAATTCATGTTTTGCAATTTTAATTTGTATGAAACATCAAACAAATTGTTGCATACTACCATGATGCAAATGAATGTGGAAATAAGCCTAAATATTAACTATTCCCAGAAATAACTGAAAAGAAATCCTGTGAGGGGTACATCTTGTGCACTATATACACACACATACATATGCATGTAGATATGAATACTAACATTTATATATGAATATATTATTACCACTTAGGTACATGGAAGCTGAAAATGAGGTAACACATTTAGCTTCTTAATAAATGTAGGAGATGGATGAAGATCCTTGACTGTCTGCTAACTCAAGAAAGATGAAGTCATTATCATATCTTACCTACTAGGGATGTTAGATCTCACTTAAAAAGTAAATGGAGTATTTTGAGGGAAAATCATCCATTAGAATATCACCTTTAAGGATTATAAAGTTTTTATTATATGTTTCTGTTCATGGATATCTTTGGGGCCCAATAATAAAAGCAAGGGCTAGAGGGAATTAAGATATAACCCTCTTCTCCCAGATGCATATCAAACATATCAAACAGCAACTTTATTTTGTGTGGTATCAATTTAGTTAAGTCTCCTAACCAAGGGATCTCACACCTGGGACCTACATAAACTAGTTGTCCATTTGGAATGTTGAGTAACTATACTTACAGAGTGATAGTACAAGTCATTAAAGTATGAAACAGGCAAAACTGAGGAGATGACTCCCTAGATGAGATGCTTGTTGTGCAAACATGAAGGAGTTTTGGATCCTTACTACCCACATGAAAATCCATACCTGCTGGTGTGTAACTATAATTCCAAGCCTGGGAAGGCAGAGACAAATGGATCCCAGCAGCTAGCCTAACTGAATCAGCAAGTTTCAGGTTCAGTGATAGACCCTGACTCAAAACTAGATGATGAAAACCAATAGAGATAGATACCAGGCATTACTGTCTGGCCTCTGTATCTATGCTCATTGGTGAGCACGACCACATACAAACATATGTATATAGTATATACAATACACAAATATACTCAATATACTCAACACATACACACACACACACACACACACACACACAGAGAGAGAGAGAGAGAGAGAGAGAGAGAGAGAGAGAGAGAGAGTGAATGTCTACCATAAATAATAACCTACTATTTGATTCTTTCTCTTTAGGAACGGAAAATAAAGGCAAGCATAATCTCCTTGGTCCTGACTGGAACTGTATGCCCCAGATGACCACCTTCATTGGCGAAGGGGAACAAGAAGCCCAAATCACTTATATAGATTCTAAGCAGAAGGCAGTTGAGATGACAGACAGCACCTTGTGTCCCAAAGAGCACCGGCACTTATATATCGACAACACATACAGTTCAGATGAACTTAGCCAGCCGCTGACTCAGCCAGGTGATGCACCCTGTGAGGCCGACTATAGAAGCCTAGCTCAGCGGTCCCTTTTGACCCTCTCAGGACCAGACACTCTGAAGAAAGCACAGGAATCTCCGCGAGGAGCTAAAGTGTCCTTTATTTTTGGAGATCTTGCCTTAGATGATGGCATGAGTCCCCCAACTCTAGGCTATGAAAGAATGTTAGATGAGAATCCAGAAATGCTGGAGAAGCAGAGGAATCTCTACATTAGCAGTGCCAATGATATGAAAAACCTGGACCTCACTCCAGACACAGACAGCATCCAGTTTGTGGCAAATTCAGTATATGCAAACATAGGTGATGTGAAGAACTTTGAAGCCCCTGAGGGAATAGAGGAGCCCCTCTTACATGACATCTGTTATGCTGAAAACACAGATGATGCAGAAGATGAAGATGAGGTGAGCTGCGAGGAGGACCTCGTGGTGAGTGAAATCAACCAACCACCCATCCTTGACCTGTCTGGGTCAAGTGATGATATTATTGACCTTACAACCCTGCCTCCTCCAGAAGGAGATGACAATGAGGATGACTTCCTCCTGCGTTCTCTGAACATGGCCATTGCTGCTCCCCCACCTGGTTTTAGAGACAGTTCTGATGAAGAGGACACTCAGAGCCAGGCAACATCCTTCCATGAGAACAAAGAACAAGGCAGCAGCCTGCAGAATGAGGAGATCCCTGTGTCCCTCATTGATGCTGTGCCCACCAGTGCAGAGGGCAAGTGTGAGAAGGGACTGGACCCTACCGTCGTTTCCACACTGGAAGCCCTAGAAGCTCTTTCAGAAGAACAGCAGAAGAGTGAAAATTCAGGTTCTTTCACCATTGTTACATTTATTCACTGATAACCATTGTCATCTTATCCTTTTTGAGTCATTTGTCTTTGGAGTCCTGTTATATGTTGTTTCCATTTCATACACACCCCATTTCATAAATGTGCTGAATTAACATCATGAAGGGTTTTGGTAGGTGGTTTCCTTTGTTGCTAGCTTAAAAAAATGACATCCCTCCCCTTCTCTGGAACAACTGTGCAATAAAATCATAGTCCTTACTGAAAAGGGAAAATGCTTGTTTATTTTTTAATTTTGTTTTTGTCATTGTTTTCATTTTTGCAATAAGAACGAGTCACATTTTCTTGCATGTCTCTAAGTGCCTCTGCTCTGGCCATTAACTGCTTCTTGTTTTTTATGGCATACAGGTGTAGCCATCTTGCGGGCTTATAGTCCCGAGTCTTCATCAGACTCAGGCAATGAGACTAACTCTTCTGAAATGACAGAGGGTTCTGAACTAGCTGCAGCACAGAAGCAGTCGGAAAGCCTCTCCCGCATGTTCTTGGCCACTCATGAAGGTTATCACCCTCTGGCAGAAGAGCAGACAGAGTTCCCCACCTCCAAAACCCCCTCTGTGGGCTTGCCTCCAAAGTCCTCTCATGGCCTGGCTGCTCGCCCAGCGACCGACCTCCCACCCAAAGTTGTGCCTTCCAAGCAGATCCTTCACTCAGATCACATGGAAATGGAGCCAGAAACCATGGAGACCAAGTCAGTCACTGACTATTTTAGCAAACTGCACATGGGGTCAGTGGCATATTCCTGTACCAGCAAAAGGAAAAGCAAGCTTGCTGAGGGAGAGGGGAAATGCCCCCTGAGTGGGAATGTACCAGGGAAAAAACAGCAAGGAACCAAAATAGCAGAGATGGAGGAGGACACCAAAGGCAAAGTTGGCACTGTATCTTCAAGAGACAATCCACACCTCAGCACTTTTAACCTGGAGAGAACTGCCTTTCGCAAGGACAGCCAAAGATGGTATGTGGCCTCTGATGGTGGGGTGGTAGAGAAAAGTGGAGTGGAAGCACCAGCCATGAAAACCTTTCCCAGAGGTCCTGGTCTGGGGAACAGAGAGGCTGAAGGGAAAGAGGATGGCACTATGGAAGGAGAGGCTGATGATGCTTCAGGACTTGGTCAAGGGGACCGCTTCCTGTCAGACATGGCCTGTGTAGCCTCAGCCAAAGACTTAGACAACCCTGAAGACACTGACTCTCCCACTTGTGACCATGCCACTAAGCTTCCTGAGGCTGAAGACAATGTGGCCCGCCTTTGTGACTACCATTTGGCCAAGCGAATGTCATCCCTGCAGAGTGAGGGCCATTTTTCTCTACAGAGCTCTCAAGGCTCTTCAGTGGACACAGGCTGTGGCCCAGGCAGCAGTAGCAGTGCCTGTGCCACTCCTGTGGAATCGCCCCTCTGCCCATCCATGGGAAAGCACCTGATTCCAGATGCTTCTGGGAAAGGTGGGAGTTACATTTCACCAGAGGAGAGAGTCGCTGGCCATCCCAACCATGGAGCCACCTTCAAGGAACTGCACCCACAGACAGAAGGGATGTGTCCACGCATGACAGTGCCTGCTCTGCACACAGCCATTAATGCCGACCCCTTGTTTGGCACTTTGAGAGATGGATGCCATCGACTGCCCAAGATTAAGGAAACCACAGGTACAGCAATGATGGACTTAGTGTTTTATTTTATGTGCCAGGAGCATGGGGACCTTATTTAAAACAAACCTAAAAGTACAAACTAAAAGGTAGAAAGGAGGGGAAAAAAGATCATGGAGCTGTTCAGTAGCAATCATTGACCCATTGACAATAAATAGTGGATTTTGAGTCTGGAACAATGTGAGAAATAGACTTTTCCCCATTATAATCTTGCTGTGCTCTTACTTTAGAATTTGATGGAGTCATAAATTTTGTTCTAAATTCTGAGTGCAGAGGCCTCCATATGACTCACAGCTACAAGATAGTATTGCTTAAGATCACATAGCACTTTGGTTTCCTTCTTGTTCAGATCACCCCTTTCTAATTTTGCTGTCATGTTGTTTAGAGAGTAATATAGAGCAGGCAGTGAGGGAGACTGGAGGATTTGGCCAAGAGTCTATGTGTCTCAGCAAAGTCATGCATTCATTCATCTCTTACCTTTGGGAGACACCTTTCCTAAAGTCTTAGTCTCGTGTCTCCAATGGGCATCAGTGTTGAGAAGAGCTGGAAGAATTATGACCCCCTCAAGTAAAATCTGTACTAAGAAGATAGCAGTCACCTTTTGTGCTCACCCTACCCCACTCCCAAGCAGGCTCACTCTCATCCTAACCTACTTAGGTGATGGATCATCAGATGACCCATGCTTCATGTTATGACAATAGTGTTTTTCCCATAGTGGCCAGTAAAGGTTACTGAGGTTTCATGCAGCTTAATTTCTAGTCCTACCTTTTAAAAAAGATTTATTTATTTATTTCATATATATGAGTACACTGTCACTGTCTTCAGATACACCAGAAGAGAGCATTGGATCCCCACTACACATGGTTGTGAGCCAGCATATGGTTGCTGGGAATTGAACTCAGGACCTCTGGAAGAGCAGTCAGTGTTCTTAGACACTGAACCATCTCTCCAGCCCCTAGTCCTACCTTTTAAAAATGTCTTGAAGAGTCTTCAAAAGATTGTGGTGTTGTCTCCAAACTCACCATTAGCTTTGGTTGCCTACTCTGGGCAAATCATCTGTGAGTGAGTGTTGGGAGCTCATTTGGCTTACAAAGAGATTTTTACTCCATTACCTCTTGTTCTTTTACATATAACATGTTATTTTTCCTAAAAAAGTTGAGCAACTTCTCTAGTGTCTTGATCTCAAACCCTATACCAAACAAACTTTACAACTCATGCTGTCCTTTAAAGTTGATTATCAAAAATTCAATTAGGAAGCTTAAAAAGTTGTAACCCATGCCCTGATAAACCCAATTCCCTTAAAAGGAAGTTTAAATAGCTCAAACATGTCGGGATAATGCATGCAAGCTGATGCTTATTTACTAACTATATATCTAACCTTTGATATCTAAATATTAGTACCAAGGAAATTCATGAACTACAATTGTCTCTATACAAATGCTTCAGATTTCTAGACAAATTCAACTGTGTCAGTAGCCCCAGAAATAATAAACTCCAGCAATTCTTGCCATCCTTTGACATGGATGAGTTATTAGGAAGCAATCTTTGGGACGCAGGGTAGACTTGACACATAACACGTCTTTTTAAATGGACTTCTGGGAAATGACAGGTATCACATAGAGCAGTAGTGAAAATGTCCTCCCAAGGGATGCTTAACGACTCTGTTTTTCTACTACCCCTAGTGTAGCTTTCACAGAGCCTGGGAAGGAGAGACAAGGAGGCATGACTTCAGCTTGGTCTCCACATCCTGAAGCTGATCCCATCCTGCTACCATCAAATATTCACTTGGAATCAAAGGTGCCAAGCCCAAATCAAGACCCTAATGATTTCTCCCAAGGAAACCAGGCATTCGGAGAGGCTGTGAGCTGGCGACCAGCAGATCTGAGAGGGAGGAGCCTCAGGACACCACCCAGCCAGAGGGCTCTCAGACATAGCAGCAGTATCCTCTCAGGACCCGTAGGTTTGGAGACCTTCCAAGAAAGAACAAAGGGTGTAGTCAGCTTGAAGTATCCAGGTATCACAGAAGCACAGGAGGCCAGTTCAGAAAGAAGAGCAGAACTCCCTCTGGGGAAGAAGCTCACCAAAAGTTTTTCCCAAAGCTCAATGCACTTTATCTCTGAGGGAAAGTTTCACAAAAGGTCCCCCATGTCTCATAAAGACTCCAAGGTGTATAGGACCCTACCCTTACGGAAGCTGGAAAGCAGCAACTGGAGATGCCGAGGACCCTTCAGCTACTGTTTTCTAAACCAAGGGCAGGATGAAGATGGGGATGAGGATGAAGAAGAAGGAGAGGCCACCCTTCAGGTCTCTTGTCTCTATCGACCACACATAACCCAAGGCATGCCAGAACCAAGCAACTCATCCCTGGCTGTTGGATTGCAGAAGCAAGGGGAAGAACTGTCCAGAGGGACAGTGCTGAAGGTCTGGACAGAAGACCCAGATGGCCCAGATGATTTGGACTTCAGCAGTCTGGCTTTTGATGCCCGGATTGCAAGAATAAATGCCCTAAAGGCAAACACGTATGGAATGCCCGATGGGTTTCTCGAAGCCCAGAATGATGCCAATGAGCTGCTCTGCCTTGTGAGGGCAACCAAGGCAAAAAGGGAGGAGTCACGCCCTGAAGCATATGACCTTACACTTTCTCAGTACAAGCAACTGTTATCTATTGAGTCCAGACAGTTAGGAAGTGCCTGTAGGAAAATGGCAATGGCCGAGAAAAGCCCAGAAGAGATGCTCCTAGCTATGAGTTCCAGTTTTCAAGTGCTCTGTTGTCTAACAGAAGCTTGCATGCGGTTAGTGAAAGTCGTGAACTCTGAAACACAGCGGCAAGAAATTGTGGAGAAGATTGATGAAGTGGTCATAAACTATATTTGTCTTCTGAAAGCTGCTGAGGCAGCCACTGGCAAGACCACTGGGGATCCTAGTATTGGACTATCGATGCGACATTCAACCACCATGGCTGCTCTTGTAAGCACACTAACACGTTCTCTCAAGATGCTTTTAAATAAATAAATATGAAAGTCACATCATAATCTATCTTTGCAAAGCCATACATGAACTTTTCTTTACTTTCTGTGTACAATGAACAGATGTCTCCTTTCTTCTCTCTGTATATTTTGTTCTTTTATATAAAATAGGAGATAGAAGTTACATTGATGAAATGTTGAAAAGTCTTAATCAGATGTATTCTGTTTATATTATACATATATACATGTAGAAGGAATATATGAGAAAACGATGGCTTTGACTATTTTTCATATAGTCAAAACTCCTAGCTTATGATATGAAATTTTAAATTCTACATTGTTAGAGGAAAACAGTGAGTCCTATCCCCTCTACTTCCAAATGGATACTTGGACACCCTATCATTCATATTTAGAAGAGAAGCCAAAAGAAAAATAGAAAAGAAATCAAAATGTATATACAACAGTACCTGTGTTTTAAAATTATAATTTTTAAACATTGGAAGTAGCAAAATATATTTACAATTCAAGAAGCTATTATGAATTATTAGAAAATATATATAATAAATTAACTTTTTGCTCATAGTGTTTTGTTATTGGATGCTTTCTTCCAAGAATCCCCACATATTCAATTTTGGTTTATGCTATTTGGGCTACAGATTGGCAGGGATGGGCAGATTCCATTGTGTCAGCATAAATGCTCTTTACAGTATTTCTAGATTTAAAAAGTTCTCCCAAATAAAAGAACAGGGGAAATAGTGGTCAGGCTCCTAGGCAATAGCTAGCGATATAGATTGTCTAATTACATCAAATAAATGGAATAGTAATGCCAAAATTAAATTGATAATGAAAAGAGAGATCTGCTTTAACTCAGTGTCAAAATACATAAACCAAAGGCACCATTTCCTTCCAACTCAACCATGAAGCTTACGATTTCCTTTAGAGACACCTAGTAAAGTGTTTGTAGAATTACACAAAAGCAGAAGATTTAATGAGCACAAAAAGTGCGGACCCAGTAATGTAAACCAGAGCGCACCCTAGCACTTGGGAATCACAGCTCAGCCTTCAGCTCCTAGCCCTCAGCTCCATGAAGGCCTTCATGTGGGCCCTCTACTACAGGAGCATGGCTAGCAACAAAATGTGGAAGGACAGCCTACAAGTGGGACAAAATTTCTAATCTAGAATGTTCCAGAAAATCAAGGAGAGATGACTACTTTCATAATTGAAACCATGATTCAAAAAGTAGTATTTACCTAATGAGTACTTCATTTGGCTTATAGAAATACAAAATCTGAAGAGACATGGCAAATTTGACTATTTCAAGTGAAACATAGGAAATACAAAGGTGCGTTCTGAACTGTCATCACTCAAATTATATCTTTGGGTCAAAACAAAAGAAGGCAAACTCTTTAATCATAAGGCAAATTGATATGTACATATGTAGTTTCTGGATCACTCTATAGTCAAGCTCCCCACATTCCTATTTCTGTAAATGGCTTAGAATAAGAGTAGTATAGCAAGAACCAATATTTCCAATTTTGTAGCCTGCCATGCAGGAGACCTAGCAAGGTCTACAGTTGCTATTTCTCTCTGGTCAGCCATTCATTCCACAGAGACTCAGCAAATGCAACACCACAGATTCACAGAGTGTAACCAATGAAAGGAGTTCAGACGTGTGTTATTATAAATAATGTTTGATTAAATAATAAAACATTATTTCACTACAATTCTAAATATTTGGTGTTTTACTGTTGAGAGACCTTCGTGGTGTTTACTGTGGAAACCTTAGCAAATATTCTGTGTACTATAATACAAACAAATAATAGGATGTGTTCTCTGTGTCAGACAATGTGCTGAACATTATTATCACATGTATTGTCTCATTTAATCATCTCTATGATCTCTTGGTTTGGACACTATCATTAGTTCTTTCTGGAGGCATTATGATTTACTAGTTCTGAAATGTGGGACTTGGGGTCAGAAACATCTTGATTGAATTTTGGTCCTGCCATTTCCTAGCCCTTTCATCTTGGAAAAGCTACTTTTTGCTCAGTCTTGATTTCCTTATTGTGAAATGGACTTCAGTAATGAGATCTATTTCCACAGGGTTTTCACAAGTTTTAAGTGAAATTGTGTATTGTAAAGTTCTTACCACAATATCTGATGGAGAATAAGTATTCAATGTTAGATATTATAATTCTCATAATTGTTGTGTTAAAAATATTTCCCATGATGCTGTGTGGAGGATGTTTGTTTTCAATGCCTATTGTATCCTGGACTGTGTGCAGAACACTTTATGTGTAGTGCATATTCTGAAAAGAAGCACACATGGAAATGATGGTCCTTTTTCAAATTGCAAATCTAGCTAGAACAACTTCCTACTCCATTGTGGTTCTTTGAGAAGCCTCAGGGACATAGCTCTGGGTCTTTCTAGCCAATTTCCCATTTCCTATGACTACTCCAGTAAGTTTCTGTTCTCCTAAACAAAGTCTTTACTATTGCAAAATCTCAAAAGGCCCCCTCACCTTCATTAAGCATGGGGCTCCTAACTGGAGTTTGTGTCCATTAGAGTATAGGAAGAACATACTAGAATGATACTTGTGTTTATTTTTATCTAGTTTTTTTATGTTTGTGTATGTTTTATAATGGCATAATAGTACAGTGGTACATGTATATAATTTTAAATAAATAAATAAATAAACAAACAAACAAGCGTAAGCCTGGTGCATGTATGCAAAATACTGTCACAGGTAGAGTTGCATTCGCCAAAGTCTGAAGAACATGGAACTGGCACTGAAGTTTGTTTACACTCAAGAGTCCAGCCTGTTTTCCCAAGTGTCTCACTCACCACTTTTATTTAGCTGTTATTATAAAAGGTACAAATGCATGCAGAAATGCACACAATTATAAACAGTGCCAACTGGTGACTCCTTGGATGTCAACTCCTGATCAGTATTCTTGCTCCATTTCTGCACACCTCCTTCCAGCCTGTAGGATTTAGAAGCAACTCCCTGGTATCATGTCATTTAATCCATAAATATCTATCATTAGGATATTAGGAAACTTCTAGCAATAAGAACTTTTAAAAAATAATCACGATGCCACTTCACATATAAGAGTGACCAATTCCTCCATATCATTAAACAAACATCACAGAAATAAATGGTAATGAAAATGAAAGTTCTTTACACACTGAGCCTCCAGAGACCTTGTCCACAATTACTGCTGTCTTTCCCCCACCCATTTCTCTATTCATTGGTATTTTCATTCATTTCATCCTTCTGAGTTTAACTTTGAACTCAGTGTGAGCACATGCATCTTAATTCGCTCATATGTCATATAAGTGGATTTGTCAGAAAAAACATTGTAGGCATGAGAAAGAGCTGTCACATGAACAACAGTCATAGAATCAGTAAGATCCACTATTTGATACAGTTGCTCCAATGTCAAATTTATCGTAGAATCCACCAATTTTGAGCTGAACAGAATGAATATAGCTACAATACCACAAGAGTTTGATTAATTTTGCTAAGAAACCATCTTTCCACAGTAGACACTCTCCATTTGCTTATATTCCATTTACATATATTTCCAATGCCAATTATCAATTACCTTAGCGTGATTTCTGAGCCACTCAGAATGCTGCTTTAATCTCTTCTGCCTGCATTTTCCTTTATTTGGCAATGGGGCAATTTATTCTTTATTTACCCCTCATTGAGCTACTGATAACTGTGTTTTAAATTGGAGAAAAGAGGAGAGTGAATCAGCTTTGTTGTGCCAATTCCTCATCTTTTCTAAACACTTAGAAACCATAATGTGGGCCATGTGCAAGATCCTGGGTTCCATTCCCAGAAGTTAAAGGAAAGGGAAGATGGGGGAAGAGGAAATAAATGGGGGAATGAAATGAGGAGAGACACAGAGAGGGGATATTTATGGAGAATCAAAGTACATGAATATTACATTGTCTCTAAGCTGATTTGTTTGCTTTGAATGTATGTGGTCGTGTGTGTGTGTGTGTGTGTGTGTGTGTGTGTGTGTGTGTGTGTGTGTGTACGCATTGGGTCCACCTGCCTACCTAGTTGAGACTAGTTTTCCATTTGGCTTTATAGATTTCAATACTTGTTTCCTCTTTGTTAGTACATAGAGTATGAAAAAGAACTTTAGATATAATGGGACTGATTCTCATTTAAAGCCAGGTTGCAGTAATAGCGACTAAGCTTTAAATTATCAAGGTGCAAGAATTCTACCATTTAAACTGTTTATATTCATAACAACTTGACTAGCATCACTAAACCTGATATTCTTAGTTATTCTAGTTATTCCTTTACTTAAATGTTTACATAAAACATTTTAAAACTGACTTTGAGAATTTTTTCATATAAAAACACATTTATGAAATATATATTGAAATATCTATCCAAATTTCTCCTCTTCAGATTGCTCCAAAACACACACCTCCTATCATCATAATAACTCCTCATTTAAAGATAGGGCCTCATGAGCTCCTCCCTTACCCATTGCTGGAAGAGGAATTTTAGTTGGCCTAACCTTGTGCAGTATCATGCCCATAGGACAGCATTTCACAACAATCCTCCCCATTCTCAGGTTCTTACATTCTCCCCACCTCATCTCACATGATATCCTCTATTTTGGTAGGAGGGTTAATAAATTTCAAATATCCTACATAGGAGATCCATGGAAAAAATATTCTGTCTACTAAATATTATTGCTGCACATATAAATGGGATGAAATAAATTTCTATTCTGCTGGAAATTCCTACTAGTCTGGAAAAAATAGGCAATTATCCCATATAGTTTATAAAATTAACCCACTATCTTCAGCTGAGATTCTTCTGGTCTTCTTCACTATATTTAGAATTGCATCTCAATTATCTCATACATATTCATTTTAGAGCCTTAGATTAGTTTTGTTTTCACTCTTTTTGTTTGTTCTCATTTTCCACTTCAAAGCCTGACCCGAAATTCTGTGCCATTTGTGATGGATTCTTCACAATACATAGTTAAAACATGTATATGTGGTGTTGTACAATTTTATTTTCTTATTGTCTGAGAATTGTATCAACGTGTATGATATGTTTTGATCAATCTCAGCCCATTCTTCCCCCTCCAACCCTTCCCTCAACTCCCCATTAGGTTCTCCTCCATATGCTCTGTTTTTAAGTCCACAGGGTCTACTTAATGCTGTCTTTATGTGCTTGGATGCAGGACTAGCTACTGGTGAATAACTACTGGCTACTGGTAGCCTTTCAGGGAGATCATCCCTGAAGAAATCTGACTCCTCCCCTACCAGCTATCAGCTGACAATGGCTCCTCAATTAAGGGAAGGAGTTCATGAGCCCCATCCAAATTCATGGGGAGATTTTGCCTACACTGTTCTTGTATATGTAGTCACAGCCACTGTAAGTTCATCTGTGGAACAGTCTTCTAAAACTGTAAAACTGTTTCACAGAAAACACCCATTACTTCCAACTTTTATTGTCATCTGACTTCTCTTCCATGAAGACCCTTGAGTCTTGGGGGCAGGGATGTGATACAGGTATGAACTGAGCAATCTGTGCTATCTTATTTTCTCTATTCTGACCAGTTGTGGATTCCTGTATTTATAACTATCTACTACAAAAAGTGGCTTCTCTGATGTCTGTCGACAGATCTATAAATATAGACATAAGAAATTAAGGGGCAGTTAAACACTATGTCTTTTTTGCAGAATAAAATTATTAGGTTCTTCCTGTGGCATATAATTATATTCATTTATGGGATTTTGCCTCAATTAATGGTCCCAGGAGCAAGTTCTATGCAGTGGGCCTTAAATCAAATCAGAAAACATTTGGTTACTTCCAGAACATTTGTGGAAGTGGGGACACCAGGCCAGGAGTTATCAGGTTACAAGGTTCACAACAGAATAAGATTGCTTCCATGTAGTGTGCAGGAGTATGAGGCGAGAAAACTAACACTACAGATCTTTGAAAAAGCCAAATGGAAACCTACTACTCTAGAAGCTTCACAACAGACCCTTAACAGGAAGTTTCTTGGACCCTGGTGTTTGCATTTTCACTAGTGACTAGTGTCTATCTAGCTGGGCCTTTCATCAATGATCCATGACTCTTTTCTCCTACTTAAAAAGCAGAATGATTCTACTCATTCAACCCCTGTGAATAACTTCCTAATGTGGGAAAATACTGTGCAGACATAGTGATCAACATGACCAATCAACCTTGGTCAAAGATGTTATAGCTACTCTAGAAAGGGCAAGCCTTTATCCTTCTCTACCATAAGAGGAGTTCCTAAAGAATGTCATCCTAGCAATCTTCATTTCCATGAAACATCTGGATGAGATGACAAGCTGAGACTTGTGTGTAGGTCCATCTTAATGACCAGAATTACCTACAGCTATGGGGAAAAAGCTGTCAAAAGTTGAATACTCGGCTTCTTGTTAATTGCAAATGTCTGTGGACATTAGAAAATTAGTGAAACTTGTTTGGGTTTTGCTGGCTTGTTTGTTTTTTTAAGATAGGGTCTCACTAAGTAGTCTAGATTGGCCTGGAACTTGTGACTCTCTTGCCTCAGCCACCGGAGTTCTCAGACTATAGCTAAGAACCACAATGCCTAGCTTTCCATTAGTTTAAATTACTCGATAGCCAGGTATGAGCACAATCTGGGCTCTTTACTGAACCATTCCTCACAAAATAAAGAATCTAGATCAGCAAATATGATCAAAGAATTCAGATAAACTTGAGAGAAATTGTGAAGCCCATTCACTAAGATCAATGGAAATAGACCAATGTAAAAGCTTTCAAAGGCCCAGACAATAAGCAAACGACATCAGAAACCAAAGAACTAAAACAAGTCTTTCCAAGAAAACCTTATCAAGAGTAGTTTGAAAAGTTAAGTGATTAGACAAATTGTCATGCCCTTGTCTAAATTTAGATGAGCTTCTACGAGTTTTTGCATTTGTGCTTTGAGTCTTGTGAAATATTTTTAAGAGTTCTTTTTTAATGCGACTTTTTGGTCACTTCCTCTGAGACAGCTTCGTTCTTTTCTCTCAAGCACTCTTCTACATGTCTCTGGCTGCACCTCTCCAGTCCCAAATGAAGACACTATCAGCCCCACTGTCAGCTACTTTTTCAATTACTTTACCTCCAGCATGGCCACTCTCAGTTTCCTTGTGGCAATTTCAGCTTTGCTGACTAGTTCTCTCTCCCAGTGTTCCCCCTTTTAAAAATGTCTGAGTTCTCGTTGCTTGGGGAACCAAAGGAGGCAGCACAGCTCCAGGCTTTGCTCACTGCAGGAACTGACTGATAGGCCCTCAGTGAGTTGCTACTATCAGCCTTTGAAAGAAAGGATGTGATTTGCTACTAACCATCAACACACACACACACACACACACACACACACACACACACACACACACACCTTTTATTCATGTAATGAATATTTGGGGTTGGTGACAAAATTGGTTCTTTAAACAGTGACAGTTAGCATGCCATAGAAGGGAAATGCAAACCATGTTGCTAGACACTAGTGATCAACTAATATATAGCAACTGAAAATTATGTTTATCAGAACTATGAATATTGAGGACTGCCTTACTTAGGTGTTTAAAGGATCTAAACCAGTCTTCCAAAATCGTATTCAGCATTATCCAACAGATTTTTTTTCCATGGTAATAGACATTTTCTACTCAAGTTAATAAAGATGAAAAAATAGACATTTTCTGACTGTAATACTCAATATGGTAAGAAATAGCCCCATAGGACTGCTGCATACTTTGAACATTCCTGACAAAAGAATTGATTTTTAACATCATATGATTTAAATTAATTTAAATATACATAGTATCTACCCATCTCACACAAAAACTGCTGAAAACATTCAATGGTATATTTAATGAAGACTGCATCAGATAAAGACTTTTTTTTCTTTTTTTTTTTTTTTTTTTGTTCACTGTACTCAAATTCCATTCTTTAGCCCCTGTGTAGGTCCTCAGTAAAGGAACATCTGAACAAACTCTCAAAAATGCAAACAAGGTTGTTCGGATTTAGCTCAGTGGTAGAGCTTGCCTAACAAGCGCAAGGCTCTGTTCGGCCCCCAGCTCCAGAAAAAAGAAAAATGCAAGCAAACACACACACACACACACACACACACACACACACACAAACCCTCAGGGCCTTAATCACAGTACAGTAATATGTGAGTTGCACAAATTATTATTCTAAAACCAAATCTGAGCATTTGTGATTTTGCATACACTTGAATTTTTCAAAATCATTGACAAGGGCCATCCTTTCAAAATTATTGGGAAGTGCCTGCCTAACAAGCAGCACAGCAGTTAGTTTGCCTGAAATATATCCTTCCCAACATGGTCTGAACCTACAGGATCTGAGTCTGAGCTTTGCTCTCCCTAGTCTTAATATTTCTACCTGTTCTTGGACCCAACTTACATGCTAATTGGGTTTCAAAACTACTTCAAAATTCATGAAGTTCTTCACCTGAACATGTCCTTCAGGGGGGTGGGTGTGTGTGTGTGTGTGTGTGTGTGTGGGTCTTTGTCTGTGTGTGTGTGTGTGTCTGTGTGTGTAGGTGCAAAGGAAGATATGTGCTCAGAGTTCTGTGAATGTTAATTGAAATTTGATCTCTAATGTGAACTATATGTTCTATCTTCTTTCTGCCCTTTGTTTCTCCTATCACTTATACAAAATATTAACATGGAGACAAGAAGTGTACCACTCGTCAAACTAACATGTTACAGTCTTTCTGTTTGAGTTCCAGTCCCCAAAACAAGTCTTAGTGACATATATTAATTATTTCAAAGTCTCTATGGATCAGGAATTTGGACATAGCTAGTCACACAAGGTTTCAATCAAGGTTATATCTCTGAAGGCATAGTGGATGAATAAGTGTGTTTCTGAACTCATGAAAATTATTGGAAGAATATCATTCTGTATGTTACATATTATAGAGTCATAAAGAAGTCTTACTTAAGGAGATGCCCAGTCCCCTTTTAAGGATTTTCATCTGATCATGTCAGGCTAATGCTAATCTTCATTTTAGTTTCCTAAATCCTGGAGCTAGAGATATGGCTCCAGCAGTTAAGAGCATATATCTGTCGGGGTTTTCTACAGTAACAAAATTTATAGAATGAATCTATGTAATACAGAAATATTTATTAGAATGATTTACAGACTGTAGTTCAGCTGAACCACCAATAACTTGCTATGAATGGAAAGTCCAAGAACCTAGGAGTTGTTCAGTCCAGGAGGCTGGATATCTCATCTGGTCTTCAGTATGGATTCCAAAAGAAGTAAGATACATACCTGTGAAGGAATGGATGTGCTAGCAAGACGAGGGCAAGCGGGCAAGGAACAAAAGCTTCCTTCTCCCATGTCCTTAAATAGGCTTGCAGCAGAAGCTGAGGCCCAGATTAAAGGTGTGTGTGTCTTCCTACCTTGAAAGTTGAAGTTTAAAGGTGTGACATAACTCAAAGTTCAAGATTATATGGATCATCCCAATTTAAATTAAGCAAAACCCTCAAAGGTGTGCCTCTATTTTTGACTTTTTAATACCATATGTAGTCCAGCTGACAACCAAGAACAGCCATCACAGGGAATTTGTTGTTCTTGCAGAGTAAACAAGTTCAGTTACAAGAACCCACACCAGACAGTTCAAATGATTATATCTACGGCCCCAGAAGATCCGATGCTGTCTTCTGACATCTTTGGACACCCACACTCATTTATACATACCAACACACACACACACACACACACACACACACACACACACACACACAATGCACACACACATGAGTGAATGAATGAATAAATACCTACATTATCTAAAAAACCAACAGAGTTGGAACTTTAACTCCATCTCTAAACTTTCTCCTCTACTGTATGCTTAGACGCACATGGCATGGTACACAGACCCTCTTCATATTGCAGGGAGAGGCTTGGAAGGTGTAGGAACACCGGGGACAGGAATCATGGCTTACTATCCAAGGATTTTTTGCCTCAAATACTGACTCAACAGACCACATATTCTCCTGGTGGAGAAGGAGCAATAGAGACATTTCTTCTAGTGCAGAAATACAGTCCCTGTGTGAGTCATTAAAGGCCACAGGGGACATTTTTGGCCTTCTTTGTCCTGGCTCAGGCCCATTCTCTAGAAATATTTCTGCGTTAACATGCCAAGTTGCCCGGGGGATGGAAAGTCCAATAATTATGATGTACTGACCTGTGTGGGTCAGGATTTTATTAGTGCTAAATCCATAGGTAAGCTTCTTGTGGCAATGTGACTTTTCTCAGTGCATTCATTTTAGAATCAAGTTCTAACGTCAAGATCAGCATAGATGAAATAACTCAAGCTGACAGGTGATTTATTGAAGATGCTGAACTTTAGTGTAACTATGCCTTTCTCAAGTATTTATAGGGAATGAGGATGAAGTCAGCTCAGGTTACTTGGTCCTACGTTATTCATCTGGCAACAAAGCCTGTGCATTCAAGTTCAGTTCCCTGACAGATTCCACTTGGAACTCCCAGACAGAGCACCTTGAGAGGATGCTGTTCCTTTCATGCGCCCTCTAGCAAAGGTGAGTATGGAGTAAGTTATCTATACATCCCATGCCCTTTCGAAAACCATATCGAGCTACACTAGAGAGAATGGGCTGAAACAAATTCTCACCCTATAGCCCAGGCTGGTCTAAATTCCCTAGGTAGAATAGGCTGTCATCAATGTGACAGCAACCCTTCTATCACCACCTTGCAAATGCCGCGATTATAGATGTGAGCTACTACACCTGGCTGAAGCAAAATGATTGAATCAGATTCACAGAAGAGGTGCACGCTGTCTCTAGTACTCCTCGAATTTTATTTACAAAGGTATAGTAATCCAGACACTCACATACACATATGCATATTCACTATTGCATAAGATATAAATAGTTGCACTACAGCACATCACTCGGTAATCCATGTAGGACCAAACTTGGCTTTTTTTCCTCCGTTTTGTCTGTACCTCTTAATCCTGCCAAACAAACTGCTGGTCTGTTGTCAGTATGGGTATAATGATATCCATAACAAGAGTAGCCAAATGTATTCATTACTATGCCAGATCCTGTGTTAAATAATCCTGATGCAGAATTCTTATATCAAATTCTCAGAACGATCAGAGATAAACTTATCTTCTCAGCTTTTAAGAAAGGAAATTGAGGCTAGAGTCTCCAAACAACTTACCCCAAATACTCCAGAAGAGTAAGACTTGAGATTTGAACTCACCAGGCTCAGATGGTTGAGGCAGTAAAACTGCCACTAGGTCAAGGCCACTTGCTTTACATAATGAGACCCTGCTTTAGAAAATAAGAATTACATTTTTCCTTTGTATTTTTAAACCAAGTAACCTACTTACTTGTTTTTAATAAAGAGAATATCCGTATGTAGTTTGTTGTTGTTGTTGTTGTTGTTGTTGTTAGTGTTGCTGATGCTGGTGGGTTGAGTTAAGTTTCACAAAAGGCGGCCAGCCAGTGAGATATTCAGTAGACAGCAGTGGCTGAGTCCAAGCTTCATGAATTGAGTTCAATACCTGGGACCCACAAGGTAGAAGGAGAGAACAGATTCCTATAAGCTGTCCCTTATTCTGTCACACACATACCATGGCCCACTCCTTCCCCACACAAAATAGATAAATTCTGCAAAAGAACTCACAACCCAAAACAGTCGTCTTCCGTCCCATTATCAGTCTCAATTTTGAGATAATTCCTGAATTCATCTATTTTCTAAATATTAGGGCTGCTTATTTGATGAATCTGGCCTTGGAACAAAGGACTTCAGCATGCTAAGCACATGCACTAGCCTAGCCTGCCCCAGGTTCTGTCTTCAGTTTCTCTTGTGTAGTTTTTCATAGATATAGTCAACCCATTTTCACGGCTTCATGACATTGGAATGACTTTTGACAACTACTCTTGAAAAATAATAAATACACTGAATTTTATCTCCCCTCACTCTCTCTTCTTCTCCTCTAACAAAAGTTCCATGGGGTCATTATGTCCTAGTCTTAGTTATTTGTTTAGCTTTAAATTCTATCATTATATTGTTGGGTTTTGTTCAACATTCTTCAGGGTCTCTGTTTGACATTTGCCTATGAGAAATGAGGTGGTTTTGTCTCCTCCATCCATCCATCCCACCATTTTAATTACACCTTCTTTTTCTGTCCTAGGGCCACCATTTCCCCTATTTACATAATCAGTATTGTCATTAATAATAGTATTTTCTGTACTGACTAGGAATCATATCTATTTAAACAAATGAAGCCAGAGAAAAGACATAGTCAACTTTCTTCACAAAACCATGTACTTGGACTAGGAAGAAGTCTGTTTGTAGACATCCAGGCAACTTGGGTTCAATCCCCAGAAACCACATTGTAAAAAGGTGAGTGTGGTGACATGGACTTTTAATCTCAGTACTGGGGAAGTGGTGACAGGTCGGATCTCTGGAGCTCACTGACTGCCTAGCCTAACTTATTAGGCAACCTACAGGGCACTGATAAACATTCTTCCAAAAGATGAACTAGCTAACTCTTGATGATAGACATCAAAGTTGACCTCTGACTTCTACATGTATGCACACAAAAATAATATACAAGGTTATGCACAGCTCTTTCCTTGTGGGTACAAAAAGCCCTAGGGCATGGAAGAAAAGGCAATAACAAATTGACTCATGAGGTGATGAATCTCAAAAATGTGGCCCTGCATAACAAATCGTATAAGCACTCATCTAGAAACTTGAGGTAGCGGCTCATTGTGCTTCACCAAAGACCTCGGAAAGGGCAGAATCAAGACATATGGGAATTAGCATGTCTTCCATATAATTCAAAAGCATACTCAAGTATCAGACTTGCACACTGAGTGAAGAATAATTACAATTTAAGATCCAGGATCATTTCTACCATTATATATTGTCTTGTTAGTTAAATCATTTAAACTATGTTGTAAAAGTTAAATCTACACATAAAGGCTTTGATTAATTTTTCCAAAAGAACGTCAGCATTATAAGATGGTAATGAGTTCCTCAAGAGAAACCAAACTACATGGTATATAACTGGGTGGGAGACATTTACTTATATATACTCATGACAAAAAGCAAAGAAACCTCAATATCCAAAAATTACAAAAAAGTGTGTGGTATCTGCAGAAGAGGTATCTTTCTCTGTGATAACTCCAGTTTGTGTCAAGTTGACACACTTTGAACGTCAAATACGGCAATAAATTATAATTTTTCCCATACATTTACTGCAAGTAGAATTCTTTAATATGGTATGAAAGGGTCTGTATTAGCTTAGGACCACGAAGACAAACATATCAGCACAAAGGAAATTTACTTGCCCCAGAGGGACAATGGGCAAGGAGTAATAGACAAAGACAGGAGATAGAAGAAAAAAGAAAATGAAAAGAGAGCAATGGAGAGGAGGCAGGGAATTTTTCCCAGGATAAGAGGGACAAAGGAATACCTGGAGACAGACATGGCCCAGAGGCAAATGTTAGTTTACAAAGGTAAAAGGGGAAACTCCATGTTAGAATGAGGTCTTTAATTTTGATGGGACATACTAATTTGGTGAACCGAAGAGGGCTTTTGATTGCCTGCCTTCAATACTTTGATAGCCAGACCTTGGCAGTTAGCCTCAGGAGGAGAGGGGACAAATGAGGAAACAGACCTTGGGGCTAGCTTTAGGAATACAATCTAATAATATTTAGCAAGGCACAGAGAATGGGTAGAAGGGCAAGGCCTGCCAATGCAATGCTGGCCGTGCGGTCCCTAAGCCTGAAAATGTTTTTCTATGGCAATATGACTATGTCATGTTGTCATCATCACTAAACTTCAAGGAAGGCAAAATAAACTGAGAGGAAAGGATTTGGTTCCTGGAAATGGAGTGCAAATTTGAATTTGTTTAATCTATATATGCCATAATAAGACAATTTCCATGCCATGTTTCCTGTCTTAGTCAGGGTTTGTATTCCTGCACAAAACATCATGACTAAGAAGCAAGTTGGGGAGGAAAGGGTTTATTCAGCTTACACTTCCACACTGCTGTTCATCACCAAAGGAAGTCAGGACTGGAACTCAAGCAGGTCAGGAAGCAGGAGCTGATGCAGAGGCCATGGAGGGATGTTACTGACTGGCTTACTTCCCCTGGATTGCTCAGCTTGCTTTCTTATAGAACCCAGGACTACCAGCTGAGGGATAGAACCACCCACAATGGGCCTTCCCATCCTTGATTATTAATTGAGAAAATTATAGCTGGATCGCATGGAGGCATTTCCTCAAGGGAGGCTCCTTTCTCTGTGATAACTCCAGTTTGTGTCACATTGACACACAAAACCAGCCAATATATGACCTAACAAATGTTCAGTGCATTTGCTACATAGAGTTCTCTTAACTGAAGCTCCTTCCAAAGTGAGAGCTTGACCATGTGGTGGCCTCCACATTTAGATACATAATAGTTCCCTGCTCCTGATCAAAGAGGAATCATCTGTGCTTTGATTTAGGTTTCCTTTGCCCATTAATAAAGATTTCTGTTATGATCATCATTACATTACATGAATTCATTTCTACACACTCAATAGCATGGTTCCCAGGTAATTTGAAATGATGTTCATTGACTTGAACTATAATTGATGTTCTTTTAATTTGTCTGATCAAAGTATACCAGTTTCACAAAACCACACCATGCTTTGATTCCTTGATACTTGAATTAATATTTGCTAGGTTGCTTTTAAATTTTTCCTGCAGTATCTGTACAATTTCCCTTTTTAGTACTAACAAAATGAAAGCACACTGTGCATACCTACTGAATCATTAGAAACGGCCTCAAGGGACCAGAGACATTGATCAGCTATAGAGCATTTATTTAACATGTAAAATGTCCTGCATTCAATTCCCCAGCATTGCCAAAATAAAAGCAACAACCAATGAAAAGAAGTCCAAGATACGGTAACTTAAAGAACCAGTTACTGTCAACTCTCCTGGAGGTAGCATTGGGCTCAGCCAGGTCACCACCATGTGAAATCTCCCAAGGACTTGAAATCAGGTGATAATCGAGTCATAATACACTGCACATTGACACAGGTCTGTTAATTCTTCTCACATGACAACCATTGGACTGAGAGATCAGCTGGGTATAATCCGTCTTTTGAAACCTAGGGCCACTTCCTTAAGACTCAGCTTTCTCCAAGCACACCAATCAGGAAAACGGCTAATAACTCCAAACTATAGAGAATTTCAGTCTGAGAATCCCAAGATAGCCTGAAAGAAGCTTTAAGGCTTTATCCATGCTAGTCTACATGGTAATTGAGTGACTTATTGACTCATCAAACCAAGCCATTTTTAAGCAAAAAATAAAAAATGGTTCTCCTCTCAACTGGAGGATTAATAAAAAAGGGGACCACCTTTAATTGAGCATATGTACTTTCCATAGCCCAGACTAACCTTGAGTTTGTCATGTAACTGAGGATGACCTTAAGCTTCTGATTGTCTTGCATTTACTACTGGACTACTGGAATTACAGGCATGTGTCACTATACTGGTGTATGAAATGCAAGGGATCAAATCTAGGACCACTTGAATGCCAGGCAAGCCTTCTACCAAGTAAGCTACATGACCAGCCTGTCATAAAACTAGGTGTGGTGGTTCTTTCCTGTAATATTATCACTGGGGAGATGAAAGCAGGCCAATGGAAGGTCAAGGTCATCCTCGACATATAGCCAGGTTGTAGCAAACAGGAGCTGCACAAGACGCCAAAGCTTCAACACTAGCCAGCATTTCATTTGCTTTATCTGTTCTATGAAATGAACTGTGTGCCTGGAGCCATTGATTTCCATTTCTAGGATGAACCAGTTTTTCAATCTGCATATTTACTCTGCTAGAACTTCCCCCTCCCTCCATTCTCAGAATAAGGCCCAAACTTTTCTATACCTAGTACTACCTAGAGGAATTTTCTCATAAATATTATGCAGAATGTAACTCATTTTGAATTCTCTCTGTTTGAAAATAACTCTTTACATCTTATCAGACGATCATGGAATAAAGCTGGACTTCATTGAACCTTTTGGTAGGATGACCATTTTCTGTGGTATTAAATGTGAGAATCCATGAACATAGGAAGTCCTTTCATCTCCAGATTTGTTCTTTTTGTTTCTCCAGTGGTTAAAGTTTTCAGTGCAAGGTCCTTAATTTTCTGATTTAGGTTTATTTCAAGGTATTTTGTGAGTCATTATGAATTGTATCATTTCTCCGATTTCTATCTCAGTTTGTGTTTCTATGGTATGTAGAAAGACAACTTATTTGAGCATGTTACATTTTTCCATTAATTAATATATTTATTCACTTTACATCCTGATCCCCTATTCTTTCCCAGTACCCCCTCATACAGTCACTTCTCCTAGACTCCCTCCCCTTGGGTAACTCCCCAATGCCCTTCAAAATCTCAATATAAGTCTTCACAAGAAACTGAAAAAGTAATAATTTCAAAATTATATATGTAACCAATATAATAAAGGAAAAGGGGGCTATAGACTTAAGGTGGGGCACATAGGAAGTATTTGGGAGGTATTTGGGAGGGACAGGAAAAAGGAAATGGAAGAGGAAATGTTATAAATATATTTCCACTAAAAACATTTTAAAAATAAAATCAAAAATTATATGGAAGCACAAAAGAGCTGGGATAGCTAAAACAATTCTGAACAATAAAAACACCGCTGGATGTATAAACAAAAGAGAAAAAAGTTAGATGTGAAAAACAAAGAAACAGAAAGCCTATATACTCATGGAAACTGAACAACCTTCTACTCAGTGATCATTGGGTAATGGAAGAATTTATTTTAAAGACATTAAAGACTTTAGTTAGTTTTGCTAAGGGATTGTCTATCTTGTTCATTTTCTCAATACACTAATCAAGCCAGAGAGAGTATACCAGAAGGAAAACTCCAAAAAAAGGAGGGTAACTACACCCAAGAAAACATAAGAAATATATAATTCCATACCATCAAATCCAAAAAAGAAGAGGAATCATCATCTTATTTCTATATGCCACACACACACACACACACACACACACACACACACACACACACTGACCAAGATGGCTTATTTATATTCTCCTAGAGCATTAACTTCATATTAAGCCCACCAACAGTTTCATGTTACATCATGCAGATTCATCATTACTTTGCCTATTTGATGGTTGTCTATATTTTATTATTTTTCATTTATAGCCTCTGAATTCCAATAATTACAAGTCACTCTTTTTATGTTTGTTGAATGTTTCCTTGTCTTTTAGTTTCTTCATTTCCTTTTGTCTTTGGCCTGATATTTTCTTTGTTTACAGTTTGAGAGGTTCATACATGAAGATGGTGGATCTTTAGACATTTTATTCCCATTACCTTCTCCTATCCTCCTCTTCCTTCTGACAAAGCACTTCTTGCCAAGAAGGCCCATTAGAATATTCATGTATGTGTATACATAAATTAGGATTAGGATTGGCAGAATTAATATAGTAAAAATGACCATCTTGCCAAAAACAGTCTACAGAGTCAATGCAATCCTCATCAAAATCCCAACTCAATTCTTCCAGAAGAGTTAAAGAGAGCACCTGTCAAATTCGCTTTGAATAAAAAAGACAGCTCCAGGATAGTGAAACCTATTCTCAACAATCAAAGAACTTCTGGGGGAATCACCATCCCTGACCTCATGCAATATCACATGCAGTATCACATACCTCATAAAATTGTAATAAAAAGTGTATGGTATTAGTACAGAGACAGGCAGGTAGATCAATGGAATAGGATTGAAGATCCAGGAATGAACCCAAACATGTATGGTCACTTGATCTTTGACAAAGGAGCCAAAATCATCTAGTGGAAAGGGGACAGTGTTTTCAACAAATGGGGCTGGTTCAACTTGTGATCAGCATGTAGAAAATTGCACGTCAATTAATTCTTACTTCCCTGTACAAAGCTCAAGTCCAAGTGGATCAAGGTCCTCCTCATAAAACCAGATAAACTCAAACTAATAGAAGAAAAAGGGGGGAAGAACCTGAACACATGGGCAGGAGAAAATTTCCTGAAAAGTGCACCAATGGCTTGTGCTCTAAGATCAACAATAGACAAATGGAACCTCATAAAATTGTAAAGCTTCTGCAAGGCAAAGGGCACTGTCAGTACGACAAAATGTCAACCAACATATTGGGAAAAGATCTTTACCATTCTTATGTCCAATAGAGGGCTAATAGCAAATATATACAAAGAACACAAGAAGTTATACTTCAGAGAACCAAATAATCCTACTAAAAAGTAGGGTACAAATCTAAACAAAGAATTCTCAACTGAAGAATAATAAATGACTGAGAATAACCTAAAAAAATGTTCAACATCATTAGTCATAAGGGGAATGCAAATCAAAACAGTGCTGAGATTCTGCCTCACACTAGTCAGAATGGCTAAGATCAAAAATTCAGTTAACAGCAGATGCTGTCATGATGTGGAGAAAGAGGAACGCACCTCCATGGTTGGTGGGATTGCAAGCAGGTACAAACACTGTGGAAATCAGTCTGGTTGTTCTTAGAAAATTGGACATAGTGCTACCTGAGGACCCAGCTATACCTCTCCAGGGCATATACCCAAAAGATGCTCCAACATATAAGGACAAATCCTCCACTATGTTCATAGCATGCTTATTTATAATAGCCAGATATTGGAAATAAACCAGATGTCCTTCAACAGAGGAATCATTACATTAAATGTGGAACATTTACACAATGGAGTATTACTGAGCTATTAAAAACAATGAATTTGTGAAGTTCTTAAGAAATGGGGGGGAATTAGAAAATGTCATCCTATTGAACTACCTGAGGACCCAGCTATACATCTCTTGGGCATATACCCAAAAGATGCCCCAATATATAACAAAGACACATACTCCCCTATGTTCATAGCAGCCTTATTTATAACGTAGAAGCTGGAAAGAACCCAGATGCCTTCGAGCAGAGGAATGGATACAGAAAATGCTGGGTGTTACATCTACACAATGGAATATTACTCAACTATCAAAAACAATGACTTTATGAAATTCGTAGGCAAATGGTTGGAACTGGAAAATATCATCCTGAGTGAGGTAACCCAATCACAGAAACACACACATGGTATGCACTCATTGATAAGTGGCTATTAGCCCAAATGCTTGAATTGTCCTAGATGCACAGAACACATGAAACTCAAGAGCGAATGCTTCACTCCTTCTTTAAAAGGGGAACAAGAATACCCTTGGCAGGGAATGGGGAGGGAAAGTTTAGAACAGTGGCAGAAGGAACACCCATTCAGAGCCTGCCCCACATGTGGCCCATACTTATACAGCCACCCAATTAGATAAGATGGATGAAGCAAAGAAGTGCAGGCCGACAGGAACCGGATGTAGATCTCTCCTGAGAGACACAGCCAGAATACAGCAAATACATAGGCGAATGCCAGCAGCAAACCACTGAACTGAGAATAGGACCCCCGTTGAAGGAATCAGAGAAAGGACTGGAAGAGCTTGAAGGGGCTTGAGACCCCATATGAACAACAATGCAAAGCAACCAGAGCTTCTAGGGACTAAGCCACTACCCACAGACTATACATGGACTGACCCTGGGCTCCAACCTCATAGGTAGCAATGAATAGCCTAGTAAGAGCACCAGTGGAAGGGGAAGCCCTGGTCCTGCCAAGACTGAACCCCCAGTGAACGTGATTGTTGGGGGGAGGGCGGTAATGGGGAGAGGATGGGAAGGGGAACATCCATATAGAAGGGGAGGAGGAGGGGTTAGGGGGATGTTGGCCCGGAAACTGGGAAAGGGAATAACACTCGAAATGAAAAAAAGAAATACTCAAGTAAATAAAGATTAAAAAAAAACAAAACTGAAAAAAAAACAAAAACAAAGAAAATGTCATCCTGAGTGAGGTAAACCAATCACAAAAGAACACACATGATGTATACTCACTGATAAGTGTATATTAACCCAACAGCTCGTAATACTCCAAGTAAAATTTATAGACCACATGAAACTCGAAAATGAAGATGACCAAAGAATGAATAAGTCAGTCCTTCTTAGAAGGGGGAACAAAATACTCAGAGAAGAATATAACGAGACAAAATGTGGAGCAGAGACTGAAGGAAAAGATATCTAGAGACTGTCTGATCTGGCTATCCATCCCACATGCAATCATCAAACCCAGACTTTACTGTCCATGCAAAGAAGTGCATGCTGATGAAAGCCTGATATAGCAGTATCCTGAGACACTCAAAGAGAGCCTGAAAATACAGAGGCTGAGGCTCATAGGCAACCATTGGACTGAGAAGAGGATCTCCAATGGAGGACTCAGAGAAAGGACTTATGGAGGTAAATGGGTTTGCAACACAATAAGAAGAA
The DNA here is from genome assembly GCF_011064425.1 of Rattus rattus. Taxonomy (NCBI): domain Eukaryota; kingdom Metazoa; phylum Chordata; class Mammalia; order Rodentia; family Muridae; genus Rattus; species Rattus rattus. Next base: position 29,962,349 of record NC_046172.1, read on the forward strand.
CAATATGAACCAACCAAACACCCCAGAATTCACAAGGACTAAAACACCAACCAAAGAGTATACGAAGAGAGACCCATGGTTCCAATCACATTTATAGTAGTGGATGGCCTTGTAGGGTATCCTAGAAACAGGAGGAGTGGGCATGGGTTAGGAGGTTTCTATAGGGAAACCAGGAAAAGAAATAACATTTGAAATGCAAATAAAGAACATAATCAATTAAAAATAAGTTAAAAATAAGAAAACCAGCAGGACTCCATGGCTTCTTCATCAGCTCTTGCCTCCAGGTTCCTGTTCTGTTTGACTTCCTCTCCTGTTGTCTTACAGTGATAAACAGCATGATGGAGAAGTGTAGAACAAATAAACCCTTTCCTCCCCAACTTACTTCTTCGTCTTTGTGTTACATTACAGTAGTAGAAACCTGAAACAGGACAGAAATTGGTACCTGGAGTAATAGACCTAATGATGTTGCTTGCGGGAGGATTGTGGAAAGGCTTTGGAACTTTCTAATATAAAAGCCATAGAGTGTTCTATTCTTGGTGAGCCATTCTTTAAAAGCCTGGAAAAAAGAATGTTAAAGGCTTTGGAAGTTTCAAAGGCAAATTTATAGACTTTATCAGTCTATTTGTTATTTTGAATTAAGATTCTGTGGTTCTGGTTAGCTGGGCCTGAAGCGTCAGCTGTGATTAAGAAGATACTAGAATTGCTAATGTGAATCCTTTACTTTCCTTGGACACACAATGCTGCTTGTGTCAAGCTGAGAAATTAATGTTTAGGAAGAGGCCAGTATCACTGAGGTGAAATCTTCTGAAAAGTGTTTTAATAAATCAGTACACAGAAGCTGAGTTCCAGACAAGGCCAAGGTTTTACCCTGTGCTGGTAGATGAACTTGGTAGTTTAAGAGTCATCTAGGTGGTACTGGTTTTGAAAGCATTGTGGAGAACAAGTGAGTCTTATTAATGTGAGAGAACAAGGGAGATCATTTGTGAAGATGCAGCCTCAGTAGCAGTTGACAGCCCAGGACTTAGGGGTCATGCAGAAAACTTAAGCTTTGATGCCATGATGAGCCTATTGAGTAAACACCATGAAGCCCAGTTGCAGCTGAAGACACTAGCACTTTGGTGATGTCAGTTCCACATGGCAACCTCCAAGAAGACTTGTAGTAGTGGAGTGGAGCCTGCCAGAGCTTAGAAGACAAGCTGTGTCCTGCGAAGGCAGAGCCAGAGCGTGACCTAAACCCTTTAGAGTAACCCACAAGTTCATGAATGAATCCCAGACCCTGAACACTGAGTTATCTTTATGACTGGAATTTGATATGACCTTGTTCAGATTATGAGTGGGCCCTGGTTCTTCCCTCTTGAGATGAGATGTTTTTTCATTTTACTTTATTACAGGTGCCGACAGAGGAAGAATTTTGCATTTTTAAATGAGATTGCTGGGTTGTTTTTTTAAATGGGGAGATTGGATATTTTAAAGATATTGGAGTTTTCATGTGTTTGAATTTTAAGAACGGGGGGTGAAATTTTATATTTTATGTTGTGATGTGGTTATTAACATGCTATCTGGGGAATAAGTGAAAAAGGAAAAGTTCCGAGAAGCAATGTGTTTCTGTGTCAGGTGAACAAGATGTCTGAGAATATTTATGTCAATGAAACAAGCAGAAGTCATTGGAGAGGAGGGAGACTCAATTGAGAATAATATCCCCTATGATCAGGCTGTAGTCAAGCCTTGAGGGAACTTTTTAATAAGGATTGATGTGAGAAGGTTGAGCCCATTGTGGGAGAGGGCACCACTGACTTCATTCCGAGGTGTTGCTGCTGGAAAGGCTGTTTGTTGCCACTCTACTTTAGAAGCTTGTATGCTAATTTCTGGTATCATGAAAGCTATTCTTCCGGAATAGTCAATTGAGGTCAGTTAAAACTAAAGGGAATCTGGAGCCAGTTTTTGAAAACTGCATGGTGTCTTCAGCAATGGAGACTTATTGTCTCTATCTGGGAATTAACCTAGGTCAACAATAGTACACTATATTTCGGTGAGTCTCTTAGGCAGGCTTAAGTAAGAACTCAAAGAGGGCTTCCCATATCTGATATTAGGGAATTTGTTAGGTTGTCTTTGACTCTTTGAGGAAGTACCATCAGCTCTAATGAGAGCAGTACATTAAAACGATGTGTGTATAATTATAAATATAAGTACATGTGCTATAGGGATTTATAGGTAGTTAACGGTATGATTTCGTCTGTTTTTTCAGTCATCTATATTATTTTACCTTTTTCTCTTCCTGTATTTGCCTCACTTTCCTAACAAGCCTGCATTTGACCAGATCACTTGTATTCTTCTCTTTCCCTTTACCCGCATCCCTTCTTTATTTACCTCCCTCCCTCCTTCATGTGAAGCCCCGTCCTATTTTCTCTATCATATTACACTATCCTACCATCATCTTTTCCTTTTTTCCACTTTCTCCTGCATTTGCCTACCTCCCATTCCCTAAGGAATCCCCCTTTCCCACTTCTGTGATCAGATTATTTACACTTTGCTCTTCTTCTCTTGCTGCCCAACACCTTCATCCTGGCTATGGTTCCATTTGATTCTCCTGGTTCCTATAGTTACTACAGGCTATGTACTTTCATCTATTTGAGGACAGAACCTCTCCGATCAGAGATTATGGGCCATCTGCAGGACAATTTATAAACTCACAATTTTAACAGAACCCAGCGACAATATGGAAAATATACCACTATTTCTTTTTTGCTTCATTGTATAAGAATTCTGCTTTTAGGGCTAAATTAGAGTTTGAAATGAGAAATTTTAACTCTTTAAATTGAATTCAATGATGATTTATTGGAACTAGGAACCACAGGAGCTAAATGGGAATTCTCCTGTCTTGGCAACAAAATGTCAACTCAAAATTGCTATCAATTTCATCCTCATCAGGCTGTAAGGATTTCTTAATTTCTTTAATATTTTACCCACATTAATGTAAGCATCCTATGGTTAGGCTGTTATGCTCATAATCATTTGATGTGCTGGGACAGCTATCCTCAAATTAGTCTGTAACCAACATCAAGATTTTGACTTCTGCTTCATCTCTGCACTCAGAAAATCCATACATGTCTGTTTTAATATATATAAAGTCCCCCTTTTCCCTGAGCTCTTCAATTATCTTTGGGGCTTGAGTGTGTTCACACTGGACCTGCTGGTCTGTGTGCTTTGTGTAACTTGTTGGCATCACATGAACAAGTTGATGGGTGGTAGTTTAACTTTTCAATGTCCATTCAGCTTTCAAGCAGAAGTGTTCTTCCTTGCTCTGTCTCTGTGGTACTGCTTGTGAAGAGAAGGAAGGAGAGGAACTTCTAGGCTATTACAGCTTGACAGAAGGACAAAATATCATAAGTGAGATAACAGTTTGACTTATGCAGACAGGTTTTTGTAAGCTCCAGTATATACCATAGAGTCTGCTGGGAAGTACTAGGGTCATCTGGAAACCCTTTACTGGGAGTGTTGCACGGCAAAAATGCACATTTTGTACACCACATACAGAAGAAAAATGAAACGTAGCGTATGTTTGCACATGATCAATGCCATATCAATCTGTGAATCCCTGATTTCAATGGGCCTCTGTTTCTGTTTACTGACAATTTTACTGAAGGCTGATGTTTCAGAAACTTTGAAGGTTTCAGTGCACTTGGGTGGCTGGACTGTAATACCTGTGCCAAAGACTGAATCCACTCCAATGAGACGAATGGGCTGTGGCTTCCTAATGGTTGGTTTATTCTTGGCTGCTGTACCTTTCTGTGACTCAGGTGTATGGCCAGGTAATTCTGAGCTCTTTTCTGTATTCATGATGGGGCTCTCTGAGATTACAGCAACTTCGTAAAAGCACTGTTGTACTTCAAGATCAGAGGGGCTCTGTGGGAAGTCAGGTGAGACACTTAAAGGATGATTGGAAGCAAAGGTAGGTGTTGTGTGGAACATCTCTTGCAAATTCTCATCCAGGGGCTTTCCCAGGGAAGAGAGCTGGTATCCTGCCATTGAGTGTCTGACTATACTCCGCAACACAACAGAGACTCCAGAGTAGCAGACAGAGTCTTTTCTCTGTCTGGCTCTTAGCAACAGCCTTTGTGACCTAAGCCACCAGAACATAACCCTCAGCAGGGCTGGTGTCTCTTTGAGGTGTCAGGGATGGCCTACTGCCCAATCCTCAGAAGCCAGATATGGAACCACTGAGGCCAAGTCAACTTTTGGTCCCATAATCAGAGTATGAATGAATGATGATAGATTAGAATTATTTTCTGTTATGCAATAAAACTGAATAGGAAATAAAGGTCTATACCAATCACCCTATTAAAAAAAATCATTAACTCACCTTAAAAGTATATAAAATAAAAGTAGGAAAAATGGAAGTAATGGCAGATCTAAAAGACATTTTCACCCTCTCTTTGTACTTGACCCATCTTCTTTTGTGGTTCTTTTTTCATTGGACGCTCTCACCAGAAAAAACTCCACCTGTGCTATTAGATTATTCTAGGTATCTTGTTCTATATTTGGGTTTGTGTTTTCGTTGGTTTTGTTTGTTTTCTTCAAGATGGAGCTCAGTGCTTTGTTTATAAATTCAGTGGTAGAGGGGATGCCTAGCTTGTGTGAGGGGTTCTGAGGCCTAGCTGCAATGCCTCAAAAAAAAATCCAAAGTTGATGCCTTGCTTTTGTGTGGTAGTGTAAATAGGGCATGACCCACATAGATCCAAGTGTGATTGAATGCTTGACCCAAAAGAGAGTGGGACATTAGAGGTATGGCCTATTGGAGGAAGTGTGGCACTGTGTGTGTGGCCTTTGAAGTCCTTTTTATGCTCAAGATATATACAGTCTCTTTTTCTGCATTTTGCCAATAAAATGACATGGTCTAAGTGACTAGATACCTAAACAGGAGTCAGCATTAAGCTGCATAAAGAAATGCACTCAGTGACAAAAAAGACAGACACTATCTCAGAGTAAAAGGCTGACAAACATTTTTACAAATGGTTCCAAGAAACAAGCTGGAGTAGGCATCCCATTATTGAATAATACAGACTTTTCAACCAAACGTTATGAAGAAAGATAAAGAACACTTCATACTCTTCAAAGGAAAAATCTACCAAGATGAACTCTCAGTTCTGAACACCTATTCTCCAAACGCAAGGGCACCCTCATTCATAAAAGTAACTTTAAGTTCAAGGCAAACATTTCATCTCTTGCAAAAATACTGGGTGACTTCAACACCCCACTCTCATCAATGGACAGATCGTTGAAACAGAAATTAAACAGAGACTCAGTGAAACTAACCAAAGTTAAGGACCAAATGGATTTAACAAATATCAATAGAACTATTTATCCTAAAACAAAAAAATATATATACCTTCCTTTCAGCACCTAATGGTACCATCTTCAAACTTCACCATATAATTGGTCACAAAAAAGTTGAAACATATACAAGAAAATTGAAACAATCCCATCGATCCTATCAGAACACCATGAACAATGGCTGTTCTTCAAAAACAACACCCAAAACAAACCCAGAAAGCACACATGCACATGAAGCTGAACAACATTCTACTCAATGATAGCTTGGTCGAGGAAGAAATAAAGACATTAAAGAATTTTAGAATTCAATGAAAATGAAGGCACAACACACCAAAACTTATGGAACATAATGAACGCAGTGCTAAGAGGAAAACTCACACCTCAAAAAGAAACTGGAAAGAGAATTCACTAGCACCTTGACAACAATACTTAAAGCTCTAGAACAAAAAGAAGCAAATACAACCAAGAGGACTAGACGGCGGGAAATAAACAAACTCAGGGCTGAAATCAACTGAGTAGAAACAAAAAGAACTATACCATGAATCAACAAAACCAGGATCTCTTCCTTTGAGAATAACAACAAGATAGATTAAACCCCTAGCCAGACTAACCAGAGGGAACAGAAACAATCCAAGAATCCAAGTTAACAAAATCCAAAATGAAAAGGGAGACATAACAACAGACACTGATATATATATATATATATATATATATATATATATATATATATCAAATCCTACATTAAAAGACTATAATCAACAAAACTGAAATATCTGGAGGAAACAGACAATTTTGTAGACAGATAAGAGTTACCAAAGTTAAAGCAGGATCAGATAAACCATCTAAATGGTTCCATATACTCAAAGAAAATAGAAACAGTCAATATAAGTCCGACAACCAAAAAAAAGCTCTGGATCAGGTAGGTTTAGTGTAGAATTCTATCGCACATTCAAAGAAGACCTAATACAAATACTCTTCAAATTATTCCCCAAAATATAAACAGAAGGAATTCTACCCAATTCTTTCTATGAAGCCACAATTATACATATACCTAAACCACACAAAGTACCAACAAAGAAAGAGAACTTCAGAACAATTTTCCTCATGTATACAGAAGCAAAAGTACTCAATAAAATTCTAGCAAACTGAATCAAAGAACACATCAATATAATCATCCATCATGACCAAGTAGGTTTAATCCCAGGGATACAGGGATGGTTCAATATAAGGGAATCTATCAACATAATTCACTATATAAACAAACTCAAAGAAAAACCAGGTGATCATCTCACTAGATGCTGAGAGAGCATTTGACAAAATTCAACACACTTTCATGGTAAGTCTTGGAAAGGTTAAGAGCTAAAGGCCCATACCTAAATATGGTGAAAGCAATATACAACAAACCAGTAGTAAACATCAAGATAAATAGAGAAACTTGAAGCAATCCTACTAAAACAAGGGACAAGGTTGCACACTCCCTCCCACCTATTCAATATAGTATTGAAGTCATAGCCAGAGAAATTAGAAAACAAAAGGAGGTCAAAGGAATACAAAGTGGAGAGGAAGGAGTAAAAATATCACCATTCGCAGATGATATGATAGTATACATAAGTGACCCAAAAAACTCCTCCAGAGAACACCTAATATTGATAATAAAAAAATTCAGCAAACTGGCTGGATAAAAAATTAACTCACATCAGTAGCCTTCCTCTACTCAAAGGATAAACAGGCTGAGGAAAAAATTAGGGAAATGACACCCTTCACAATAATCACAAATAACATAAAATAACTTGGTGTGACTCTAACCATGCAAGTAAAATATCTGTATGAGAAGAACTTCAAGTCTTTGAAGGATGAAATTGAAGATCTCAGAAGATGGAAAGATCTCCCATGCTCATGGATTGGCAGGATTAATATAGTAAACATGATCATTTTGCCAAAAGCAATATACAGATTCAATGCAATCCCCATCAAAATTCCAATTCAATGCTTCACAGAGTTAGAAAGAGCAATTTGCAAATTCATTTGGAATAACAAAAAACTTAGGATAGTGAAAACTATCCTCAACAATAAAAGAACTGGGATATCACTATCCCAGAACTCAAGCAGTATTACAGAGCAATAGTGATAAAATAAAACTATATGGTATTGGTACAGAGACAGGCAGAACAGTGGAATAGAATTGAAGACCCAGAAATGAACCCACACACCTATGGTCACCTGATTTTTGACAAAAGAGCCAAATCCATCCAATGGAAAAAAGATAGTATTTTCAGCAAATGGTGCTGGTTCAACTGGAGGTCAGCATGTAGAAGAATGTGATCGATCCATTTTTTTTCTCCATCTTTATTAAATTGGGTATTTATTTGCATTTTAATTGTTATTACCTTTCCCAGTTTCCAGGCAAACATCCCATGGGTGTTCCCTTCCCCATCCTCCTCCCATTACCGCCCTCCCCCCAACAATTCCATTTACTGGGGATTCAGTCGTGGCAGGAATAAAGTCTTCCACTTGCACTGGTGCCCTTACTTGGCTATATGCCCAAGAAAGGTATAGCTGTGGCCTCAGGTAGTGCAATGTCCAATTTTCTGAGGAACCTCCAGACTGATTTCCAGAATGGTTGTACCAGTCTGCAATCCCACCAATAATGGAAGAGTGTTCCTCTTTCTCCACATCCTCGCCAGCATCTGCTGTCACCAGATTTTTTGATTTTTGCAATTCTGACTGGTGTGAGGTGGAATCTCAGGGTTGTTTTGATTTGCATTTCCCTTATGACTAAAGATGTTAAACATTTCTTTAGGTGCTTCTCAGCCATTGGCAATTCCTCAGCTGTGAATTCTTTGTTTAGCTCTGAACCCCATTTTTTAATAGGGTTATTTGTCTCCCTGCGGTCTAACTTTTTGAGTTCTTTGTATATTTTGGATATAAGGCCTCTATCTGTTGTAGGATTGGTAAAGATCTTTTCCCAATCTGTTGGTTGCCGTTTTGTCCTGACCACAGTGTCCTTTGCCTTACAGAAGCTTTGTAGTTTTATGAGATCCCATTTGTCGATTCTTGATCTTAGAGCATAAGCCATTGGTGTTTTGTTCAGGAATTTTTTTCCAGTGCCCATGTGTTCCAAATGCTTCCCTAGTTTTT